>NC_055958.1:43950572-43958072 GCF_018492685.1 Alosa sapidissima | reverse complement strand
CACCATGTGGGGGAGTGGTGCGATAGCCTGATCTCTTTCATCCTGGTGAACGCGCACTTGATGAAACATCCCCTCAATATCTGCCATCATAGCAATGGGCTCCTGACGGAATCTTAGTAGAACGGCGAGGAGAGAGTTTGTCAAGTCAGGTCCTTGTAGGAGTTCACCGTTGAGTGATGCAAGCTTGTAAGTTGATGAGCAATCAAATACCACTCTGAGGGTTTTCTTTCGTTTGTGATACACAGCATGATGGGGTATGTACCACACTTTGCCATCTTGTCTCTGAAGCCTGTCTCGTGGTACCATCTCAGCATAGCCTTTCTGGATCACATCATTCATGAAGTTCTTGTATTCCAGTTCATAAGATGGGTCTGACTTAAACTTTCTGATCAGGTTCAGAGCACGCTGCTTTGCCATGTCGCGGTTGCTCGGCATAACGACCTGTCCGTCACGCAGTGGTAGTGACATGTAGTAATGACCATCCTTGTGTGTTACAGAGCTTTGTGCAATCTGCATAAATCTCTGATCTTCTGCAGACATTTCTTTCTTTTCATCGTAATTTCTTTCCGGAAAATCAAAGTTGTACTGCTGTACCTGCAGTACAACTAACTGAGGTCTTTCAGCTCTGTCATGGAGATGCGGTTTGCGGTAAGAGTTGGCACTCTGAATGTCTCCTCAGCTGTGCAAGGGTTGAGTGGTCCATTAATCACCCATCCAAAAACTGTCTTCACTGCATAAGGTCCGTTGTCTTCACTGTTGATGATCTGCCATGGTTCAAGGACTCTTGGGGCGTTTGCTCCAATAAGGAGGTCAATGTTGGCATCAATCTCATGCAGCTTTACTTCTTTTAAGTATGACCACCTAGAGATGTCCTTCTGTGTTGCCATGTTCTCTTTAGTCACTGGGATAGTATCCTGAGTGTAGACCTTAGGGAGTTCTATGAAAATGTTCCCTTCCAGATTGCCTATCACTAGCCCAGAAAGCTCATAACTTGAGACAGTCTTATCCTGTCTTTCAGTCTTACGGCCTCTAGCGTTTAACTGTCTTTGAAGTCTCTCCGTACAGAACGTCCCCGAGCTCCCCGGATCGAGGAAAGCATAGGTGAACACAGATGTACTTCCTTTTGTGACTTTAACCTGCACTGGCACTATAGACAGAGCACACTCTTTACCGGCCCCGGTTCCTTTCCCAGCTCTGAGGGCAACATGAGCACTGCTAACTGAGGTTTCCTTCTGTCTGGTTGCAGATTCAGTGGTTTTCACTTTATCCATATGCAAGATGGTGGGGTGCCTCCCATGACATCTCTCACATGTCATCCTTCTCTTGCAGTCCTTGCTCATATGGCCTCTCAAAAGACATCCAAAACAGAAACCTTTTGTCTTGAGGAACTCTACTATGGCACCATGTGGCTGTGCTCTTAACTTTTGACAATCTCTTAAGTAGTGTTTAGCTTCACAGAATGCACAGGTGGTGTCATACATATGTTCTTCCTTGAAGGTGTGGTCATTAGAGCATGTCTTGATGTTGCAATCATCAGTAACTACAGCTACTGTCGTTGCAAAGCTACTGCCTCTACTCTTTAGTCTGCTTGGCTGTCTTGAAATGGTTGCACTTTTGGTCTTAGTGACGTCTTGTATGTCACCAAATAAAGGATCTAGCAGAATCTTTGCTTGCTTTTCCATGAATGCAACCAGGTCGTGGAATCTGGCCCTGTGACCTGTTCTTTCCAAGATGTCACACGCAGTGGATCTCCATTTCTCTTTCAGCTTATAGGGCAGTTTTGATAAAATCAACTTCATGTTAGAGGGCAGATCCAACTCTTCCATGATCTGTAGTTCTTGCATCGCATTGCAGCAGCCACGGAGATACAGTGCGTAGCTCTGAAGCTCTTTGCCGTCATCAGACTTGACGTTTGTCCATTTTAGGGCCTTCTCCATGTAGGCCATTGTCACTTTCAAGTCATCTCCAAAGTTTTCTTTAAGAAGTCTCTTAGCTTCAGAATATCCTCTTGAGGGACTCATGTGAAAACAGCTGCGAACTAGTTCTCTGGGCTGGCCTGCAGTGTACTGCTCAAGATAGTACAGCCGATCTTGATTGCTTTCCGTTTTATCTTCAATGCTGTATTCAAACGCACGCATGAAGGTCTTAAAACTTAATGGGTCACCATGAAAGACAGGTATTTCTCTAAGTGGCAATAGAGCATGTTTATGCTGTAGTACAAGAAGATCAACAATTTCATTCTGTCTTTGCATCACTGTAGACAGACCATCATAGTCTGGGTTAACAGTATTGGGATTTTGCTTACTATGCTTTTGAGATAGCCTCTCTTGCTTTGGCCTTGTTGCCAATGGTGACTCTGAAATTCTGACAGGGGGCTTTGGAGTTGAGGCTGGGTACTTGGGGATTGTAACTGGTTGGTTAGCTTCAACATATTTCAGTGGTCGTGGCTGTTGAAGGATTGTTTGGAGTGGTGTTTTAGGGACTGTAGATATCTTTGCAAACTCTACAGGAGACTTTTGTGGTCTGAATGGGGGTAAAGATGGTCTATGGCTTTCCAAATAGGAGTTCATGCCATCTTCTGATTGGGAAGGGAAACCTGATGTTGCCTTAAAGCTTTCTAGGACTTTTATTCTTGCATTGGATGCTGCTATATTTGCTTCAAGTTCTGTATGCTCAATCTTTGATTCCAAAATCAGTCTCTCTTGCTCAAGGGCGTGCTTTGCTCTCAACGCTTCCTTACGTGACAGCAGTGCGGCTCTGTCTGCCAGAGCTTTCCGGTGTGCAGATGACACTGAAGATGAGTTTGATGAGCTTGCATTAGAGATGCTGTCCTGTGGATTAATCAGCATTTGTGGATCTGTTGGTTCTGGTATCTGAACAGGTACAGATTCGGATGCAACTGATTCAGCCGGCTCTAGATTTCCTTCTGTGGGTGACTCTTGTAGGCCCACTACATCTGTCTCTGTTTCAGTGGAAGCCTCCCATTCCTCTACCTCTTTCAAGAAATCTTCAAACGGTTTCACTCTTGGTTCATACCATTCAACTTTATCTGTTTTCTTTTCTTTCTCATTAAGTACATTTTGCACAGAGTCGTGAGCATAGCTAAATTCTGCACAAAGTGATTCAAATGCTTTTAAACCTTGTTTCACAGCTTCAACATTATTGTCCTGTATCAGCTTTTTCAGTTCATTCATTTTGCATGTGCATGTTGCCAGTTTGCCCTTTCTGGCTTTCCTTAGTTCCTTCACACACTGCTCTCTTTCTGCAGAGGTGTCCATAGTTGCCATTGACAATGTTTGAGTTAGTTTTTTAACAGTATTATTTTAGTGATATGCTTTTAAATGCGTCGTGGTTCACGCAGCACAAGTGAAGAATGCGTTCGAATTTCGTTTAGTTTTCCTCACTTAAATAGGCTAGCACAAGATCACGGCCACCACTACATTTCATTCGCACTTCACTGCGCGAGCTGTTTAATCTACACGTTTTCCAAACACTGAATTAGCGACACAATAAAAAATTAACAAACAAATAATGTTTCAATGCCTAAATGCTACTCTTCCATTCAAAGCACAGACTGCAGCAAAACTGTTTCCACAATTCCCCTCCTAAGCTTATCAAACATTCCTATTTGTTTGTCCAAATAAAGCACTCAGAGTTCGGGTGGGTTACTCACGACCCGTCGAATCGTTCACCTTCAGCAGCCCTCCTATAGTACCGCAGGTGTCCAGGAAACAGCGTGTAATCCGTGTGCTTTCTTCTCCTTTGTCGATAATTCTTGGCTGACGTCGTTTGACTTTTTGTCAAGAATCCTTAACGGAGTTTTTTGACTTTGTATCGGCAGCTTGTCTTACCTTCCTTTTCAGACCGCCACGCGAGCCAGACGAGGGGAATGCTTGACGCACGTTCAAGTGTAGAAATAATAATCCAAAACTTTCAACTTAAATAGGATTCTCTATCCCTCTAAACCTAACTGAAAACTATCCTAGATAGTGTATGAATGCAAATCAATGTAAATGAAGGTCCTTTATCCTATACTCTTAATATGAATCTCAAATAGCGTGAAATAGCGTGAAATAGCGTGGTCAAAAAACTGTTGGTTCTCCCGCTGACTAGCGTTTTCCTAATCAAGCACCTGCCTAGGCCGCACTTCCTGTCAGTCTGTATAGTCTTCCTGCAGGTGTGTCGTGGCTTGTGTTGTCAGAACCAGCAGGGGGAGATGACAATAAGTAAACTAAAACAAAAAGATAAATTGGCCCTAACACCCCCTGTACTCGCCTCAGCTCTGCCATGTCCCCCTCTTTAAACGCCATCTTTTTCCTATTGAGAAGGGTCTTGACATTACTGGTTATCCAAGGCTTGTTATTTGGATAGCAGCGTAGTCCTTGTGGGAACAACAATGTCCATACAGAAGTTCAGATAGTCAGTAGTGCAATGTGTGACTTCCTCTAAGCCCTCTTCATTCAGTAGCACACTCCAGTCAGTGGACTCAAAGCAGTCTCTCAAAGCCTCATCCGCTTCTGGTGTCCACTTCCTGAAGGTGCGTGTGGCAACTGGTAGCCTCTGAACTTTTGGCTTGTACATTGGCTGAAGATGAATGAGGTTATGGTCCGACTTCCCCAGTGGGGGGAGGGGGTTTGCACTGTAAGCATCCCTCACGTTTGCATACATGAGATCTATTGTCCTGTTTTTCCTAGTTGGGCAGTCAACAAACTGGTAAAAGTTTGTGAGGGTGGAATCCAGTGTAATGTGGTTGAAGTCACCAGAGATCGCAAAGAAGGCATCACTGTGCTGAGTTTGGAGCCTAGCGACTGTAGAGTGAATGACGTCACACGCTGTGTCCGGGAGGGCTTGAGGTGGAACGTAGACACAAACAGCAATGGCGTGCGAGAACTCCCTCGGCATGTAGTATGGTCGTAGACTGACCGCTAGTAACTCCACATCCTTACAGCATACAGTCTCCTTCACTGTAACATGTCCGGGATTGCACCAACTATTGTTAATGTACAGCACCAGTCCGCCTCCCTTCTTTTTGCCAGAAAGTTTATTGTCTCTGTCCAAACGAGCTACACTGAAGCTGGGCAGTTCAACGTTAGAAGTGGGGATATGGCTTGTTAGCCACGTCTCCGTAAAGCATTACAAACTACATTCCCTGTACAACTTCTGGTTTCTTACCAGGGCAGCCAGTTGGTCAGTCTTATTAGCCAGTGAGTTCACGTTTCCCATCACAATCGAGGGAACTGAGGGCTTGTGTCTCCACTTCTTCTCCCGACGCCTCGTCCTCACGTTAACTCCCGCTCTGCACCCCCGAAAGCACCACAGCTCCTCCGGGATGTTTACGTGAACCCTACCAGCATTCCGTCCTATTGCAAGCAGCTGATTCCTTGTGTACACAAGTTTGCTGCCGCTGGAGCATTGTAATAGATCCATATCCATAGGATAGAATGAAAACACTCCTCAAAGTGCGTAATCCAAAAAAAGTTGCAAATTAAAAAAAGTAAAAAGTAAACAAAAGACGGTAAGAAAAACACAAAGACACAGAGCTACCTGGACAGGAAGGTGTATAGATATAGATCTACTTTAATTATCCCACAGGAAGGTGTATAGATATAGATCTACTTTAATTATCCCACAGGGATAATTAGTAGAACCACACTTAATAACAAAGATGAACTATGTATGTCATATTCACTACAACCAAATAGATTTTTTGATGTTAATATGAGATTAATAACACACCCACACACACACACTCCTAATAACACACCCACACACACACACTCCTATGTGGGGTGTCCCAAAGCCTATGGCAGGGCATTCAGGCCCTCACGGACTACAAGCCCGCGCCACAGAGCTGTGAGAGCAACATCCCTCTGCTCAACAACCTGAACCGCTTCTTTGCTCGCTTTGAAGCACAAAACAGCACCTGCCCACAGAAGACCCATCCCCCTCTACATGAGCAGCCCCTGTGCCTCTCTGCCGACAGCGTGAAGAGGACACTTGCTGCTATCAACACCCGTAAGGCAACAGGTCCAGACAACATCCCAGGTCGTGCGCTGAAGGACTGCACAGGGGAGCTTAAGGATGTCTTCACAGACATCTTTAACACTTCCCTGAAGCAAGCCATCGTCCCATCATGTTTCAAAGCTGCCACCATCATACCTGTGCCGAAGAAAACTGCTCCATCCTGCTTCAATGACTACCGCCCTGTGGCACTGACACCCATCATCATGAAGTGCTTTGAGCGGCTTGTCATGTCACATATCAAAGCCATTCTCCCCCCCACCCTGGACCCCTTCCAGTTTGCATACCGAGCCAAGCGGTCTACAGAGGATGCAATCTGCTGTGCCCTCCACCCAGCCCTCACCCACCTGGAAAAAAGAGACTCATATGTGAGATTGCTGTTTATAGACTTCAGTTCTGCATTCAACACCATAATACCACAACAACTCATCTGCAAACTTGACAAACTGGGACTCAGTACCTACCTCTGCAACTGGCTACTGGACTTCCTCTGTCAGAGGCCCCAAGTAGTACGTGTTGGCAACAATACCTCAAGCAGCATCACACTGAGCACAGGGGCCCCCCAAGGCTGCGTGCTCAGTCCGCTGCTCTTCACCCTGCTGACGCATGACTGCACTGCAACCTACAGCAACAATCACATAGTGAAATTTGCTGACGACACAACTCTGGTGGGTCTCATCACCAAGGGCGACGAGACTCAATACAGGTTGGAGGTCGACCATCTGACCACGTGGTGCAGGGACAACAACCTCCTGCTGAACGTCAGCAAGACCAAAGAGATTGTTGTTGACTTCCGGAGAGGTCACACCCAACACCTGCCACTGACCATCGACGGTGCTGTGGTGGAGAGAGCGAGCAGCACCAAATTCCTGGGGGTGCACATCAGTGAAGACCTCTCCTGGACCACCAACACTGCATCACTGGCGAAGAGAGCTCAGCGCCGCCTGTACTTCCTGCGGAAACTCAGGCGAGCAAGTGCTCCACCAGCCATCATGACCACATTCTACCGAGGCACCATTGAGAGCATCCTCTCCAGCTGTATCGCTGTGTGGGGCGGAAGCTGCACTGAATACAACAGGAAAGCCCTGCAGCGCATAGTGAACACAGCTGGAAGGATCATTGGTGCTTCACTCCCCTCCCTGAAGGACATTTACACCACCCACCTCACCCGCAAGGCGACCAAAATTGTGAGTGATGCAAGTCACCCCGCTCACAATCTGTTTGATCTACTGCCCTCTGGGAAGAGGTACAGAAGCCTGCGCTCCCGCACTACCAGACTCACCAACAGCTTCATACACCAAGCTGTAAGGATGCTGAACTCTCTCCCTCCTCTCCCCCCTCCACCCTCAGCTACATAACATCCTGGACATTGGACCCACAATGGCCGCCTGCACTACTCCACTTGCACACTTGCACACTTGTACACTTTACAACTTGGTGTTGTTGTCCTGAAAACACAACACTTCTGCTGCTCTTACA
>NC_055958.1:43813072-43945572 GCF_018492685.1 Alosa sapidissima | reverse complement strand
TGTAGTGTGTGTGTGTGTGTGTGTATAGTGTGTGTCTGTGTGTCTGTGTATAGTGTGTGTGAGTGTGTGTGTGTGTGTGTGTGTGTATAGTGTGTGTCTGTGTGTGTGTATAGTGTGTGTGTGTGTGTGAGTGTGTGTGTATAGTGTGAGTGTGTGTAGTGTGTGTGTGTGTCTGTGTGTGTGTGTATAGTGTGTGTGTGTGTGTGAGTGTGAGTGTGTGTGTATAGTGTGAGTGTGTGTGTGTGTAGTGTGTGTGTGTGTCTGTGTGTGTGTGTATAGTGTGTGTGTGTGTGTGTGTATAGTGTGTGTCTGTGTGTGTGTTTATAGTGTGTGTGTGTATGTGTGTGTATATAGTGTGTGTGTGTATAGTGTGTGTCTGTGTGTGTGTATAGTGTGTGTGTGTGTGTGTGTATAGTGTGTGTGTGTGTATAGTGTGTGTGTATAGTGTGTGTGTGTGTGTATAGTGTGTGTGTGTAGCGTGTGTGTGTGTGTGTATAGTGTGTGCATGTGTGTGTGTATAGTGTGTGCGTGTGTGTAGGGGTGGGCGATATGGACAAAAAATAATATCTCGATATTTTTTGTGATTTTGACGATAACGATATTAGTCGATATCCTTTAAAAAATTGTTTTTGTTAAAGTCTGAGTTACTTTACAGCTCATTATTTATGAATAGCATCATTACAATAATAACCAATAACCTAACCTGTGACTTTTTAACCAAATCAACCAATGCATCGTCACTCTATGACACATTTCCAATTCTGCCCCCACTTGTGTGTGTGGCAATGATATGGTCTAGCCAGCTACATTAGAGAAGATGAACAGTTTCAGAGCTTCAGAGTCATTGGTTATATGACTTTTTTTCGGGTTGAATGGTGGCCATCTCGCTTCCCTCTAGCGTCTGTGAGCGGAAAAACCACCCTTGCAACTGTGGGCCGGGGGGCCGACGGCCTCAGTGTCAGGAAGTAACTAGTGTAACGAATTGCTTTACTGCATTCAAATACACACACACGCCAGGCACCTGATAGAAAAAGGTAGCGATGGAGTTTCTCAGACATTCGTCATGACAGAGCCAGCGAAAAAGAAGCAAAAACCAAGAAAACAGTGAAGAAATTGCCAATACTGCATAGTTTACCTTTAACAAAATTCATGTGGAGGTACTGTTAGCCTACCATGAGCTTCGATTTGGTTCGCTAGGCAAAACGTTAACGAAAAACGTGCCGGAAAATCACTTTCAATGCAGTAAATCCCTTAACTTTTTTCCTTAAAAGTTGTATCAGCGATGGCGGGGTAACGTCACTTCGGTTGATGTTCAAACAAAACAGAGAGCTAACTCACTCCTCCCTCCCCCTCCCTCCTGTGCAATTGAAATTCTCCTGAATGCGTATCTCGGCGGGCAGCTAGCGGATCGTTAGGAAAAATTAGATGAATGTGATCATTTATGTTTGGGCCTTTTTTGGGCCTGCAATCGCTGATACAACCTTTAACTAAGGAAACCATTTGAGGTATTCTGTGCAACACCCTTAAATACATCCCTTACCCAAGCAGAAAAAAAGCCTTAAGGGTCATATTTTATATTTAGGGGGAAAACGTAGGTGTTTTGTGCAACCGGCCCCAGGAGAATGAGCTTTAGTCACTTTTTATTTAACCCACTATTTATTTGCACTCAACTGTACACACGTACACACACACACACATGTACATACGCACACACACACACACACAGACACATGTACATACGCACACGCACACACACGCACAAACATACACATGTACATACGCACACACACACACACAAACATACACATGTACATACGTACACACACACACACACACAAACATACACATGCACACAAGACACTACCATCTCCCTCATGAAGTGACCAGTTACATCACACACACACACACACACACACACACACATGTACACAAGACACACACACACGTACGCACACACACACACACACACACAAACCCACAAGACACTACCATCTCCCTCATGAAGTGACCAGTTACATCATTTGTTCTTTTTCCAACAGACCTAACTGGACCAGAGATGCTCCCTACCAACACACACACACACACACACACACACACACACATACCAACACACACACACACACACCTACCAACACACACACACACACCTACTAACACACACACACACACACACACACCTACCAACACACACACACCTACCAACACACACACACATACACACACACCTACCAACACACACACACCTACCAACACACACACACACTTACCAACACACACACACATACCAACACACACACACACACACACACACACACACATACCAACACACACACCTACCAACACACACACACACACACATACCAACACACACACACACACACACACCTACCAACACACACACACATATACCAACACACACACATACCAACACACACACCTACCAACACAAACATACCAACACACACACACACACACACACACACCAACACACACACACACACCAACACACACACCCTCCAACGTAAAAACACACACACACACACACCCCAACGTAAACACACACACCCCCCAACGTAAACACACACACACACACACACCCCAACGTAAACACACACACATACCAACACACACACACACACATACCAACACACACACACACACACACACACCAACACACACACCCTCCAACGTAAAAACACACACACACACACACCCCAACGTAAACACACACACCCCCCAACGTAAACACACACCCCAACGTAAACACACACACATACCAACACACACACACACACACACACCAACACACACACACACATACCAACACACACACACACACACACCCCAACGTAAACACACACACACACACACACCCCAACGTAAACACACACACATACCAACACACACACACACACACATACCAACACACACACACACACACACCAACACACACACCCTCCAACGTAAAAACACACACACACACACACCCCAACGTAAACACACACACCCCAACGTAAACACACACACATACCAACACACACACACATACCAACACACACACACACACACACCAACACACACCCCACAACATAAACACACACACACCAACACACACACACCAACACACACACACACACACACACCCCAACGTAAACACACACACACACGCCCCAACGTAAACACACACACACACACACACACGAACACACACCCCCCCCCCCCCCCCCCAAGGTAAACACACACACCCCAACATAAACACACACAAACCACATACACTTTCTCACATGTATTCATTCACAAACACACACACTTTCTCACATGTATTCATTCACAAACACACACCTCACTGACGCCCATGTTTGTTGCTGAGTTTTTATAGACTTCACTGTTTGGCTACAGAATTCAATAACGTTTGTACTTTTTACTCGCAGCTTTGACTGCTACACAGTTCAATAAAATGTTGTACAGATTTTACTTTTGCATTTACATTTATTTAACCTACTGGTTGGGGTTCGAACCGGCAACCCTCCGGTTACAAGTCCGAGGTGCTAACCAGAAGGCCACGGCTGCTATTTTCATCTGGGCCCCGAGTTCTCCAATTCAATACAATATGTTACATTCCTCCCATTCAATATATTCCTCCCATTCAATACATTCCTCCCATTCAATACATTCCTCCCATTCAATATATTCCTCACATTCAATATATTCCTCCCATTCAATACATTCCTCCCATTCAATATATTCCTCACATTCACACTTCTGTCACGCCCACATGGCGACCGCATGAAAGAGGCGTCATTTATTTTAAACAGAACCAGACCGATCCACCACCTCGTTATGAACCAGACCGATCCACCACCTCGTTATGAACCAGACTGATCTACCACCTCGTTAATTTAGGCTGTTATGAAAACGTGGAACATAGACTTTCTCTCTGACCTTGTGAATGCCAGTTAAATCCAGAAAGAAATCTTTTGAGAGGGCGCTAGGTAAGTCTTTTCATACTAAAAACAATACCAAATAGATATTTTAATCTTAATATCCCTGCTAAAAAAACAGCTAGTTTAATAGTGCTAGTTCAATATAATAGTGCAAAAGTCAGGCCAATAAATGGCTGAGGTAGTTCTGTTTGACCTAAATATGTAAGTGGCATAGTGGTGCAAGTTATGTAAGAGCACCAGTGAAGCACCAATAATCCTTCCAGCTGTGTTCACTATGCGCTGCAGGACTTTCCTGTTGTATTCAGTGCAGCTTCCGCCCCACACCGTGATAAAGCTGGAGAGGATGCTCTCAATGGTGCCTCGGTAGAATGTGGTCATGATGGCTGGTGGAGCACTTGCTCGCCTGAGTTTCCGCAGGAAGTACAGGCGGCGCTGAGCTTTCTTCGCCAGTGATGCAGTGTTGGTGGTCCAGGAGAGGTCTTCACTGATGTGCACCCCCAGGAATTTGGTGCTGCTCACTCTCTCCACCACAGCACCGTTGATGGTCAGTGGCAGGTGTTGGGTGTGACCTCTCCGGAAGTCAACAACAATCTCCTTGGTCTTGCTGACGTTCAGCAGGAGGTTGTTGTCCCTGCACCACGTGGTCAGAAGGTCGACCTCCAACCTGTATTGTGTCTCGTCGCCCTTGGTGATGAGACCCACCAGAGTTGTGTCGTCAGCAAATTTCACTATGTGGTTGTTGCTGTAGGTTGCAGTGCAGTCATGCGTCAGCAGGGTGAAGAGCAGCGGACTGAGCACGCAGCCTTGGGGGGCCCCCGTGCTCAGTGTGATGCTGCTTGAGATATTGTTGCCAACACGTACTACTTGAGGCCTCTGACAGAGGAAGTCCAGTAGCCAGTTGCAGAGGTAGGTACCTCTTTGTCAAGTTTGCAGATGAGTTGTTGTGGTATTAACACAGAACTAAAGTCTATAAACAGCAAACTCACATATGAGTCTCTTTTTTCCAGGTGGGTGAGGGCTGGGTGGAGGGCAGAGCAGATTGCATCCTCTGTGGACCATTTGGCTCGGTATGCAAACTGGAAGGGGTCCAGGGTGGGGGGGAGAATGGATTTGATGTGTGACATGACAAGCCGCTCAAAGCACTTCATGATGATGGGTGTCAGTGCCACAGGGCGGTAGTCATTGAAGCAGGATGGAGCAGTTTTCTTCGGCACAGGTATGATGGTGGCAGCTTTGAAACATGATGGGACGATGGCTTGCTTCAGGGAAGTGTTAAAGATGTCTGTGAAGACATCCTTAAGCTCCTCAGCGCAGTCCTTCAGCGCACAACCTGGGATGTTGTCTGGGCCTGCTGCTTTACGGGTGTTGATAGCAGCAAGTGTCCTCTTCACGCTGTCGGCAGAGAGGCACAGGGGCTGCTCATGTAGAGGGGGATGTGTCTTCTGTGGGCAGGTGCTGTTTTGTGCTTCAAAGCGAGCAAAGAAACGGTTCAGATTGTTGAGCAGAGGGATGTTGCTCTCACAGCTCTGTGGCGTGGGCTTGTAGTCCGTGAGGGCCTGAATGCCCTGCCATAGGCTTTGTGTGTTCCTGCTGTCTTTGAAGTGGGTGGTTATCTTGCGAGTGTATTCCTTTTTTGCTTCCTTGATGCCACGGGACAGGTTGGCTCTCGCTGTTCTCATGCCAGCTTCATCCCCAGCTCTGTAGGCTTTGTCTCTGGCCCTCAGCAGCCTGAGGACATCCCCTGTCAGCCATGGCTTCCAGTTAGCCCGAGTGATGATGTCTTTTGTGTGGGTCACATCATCGATGCACTTGGTAATGTAAGAGGTTACAGTGTCTGTATACTCCTCTATGTCTGTCTGGTTGTTGTAAGTAGCTGCCTGCTTAAACATTTCCCAGTCTGTTGTGTCAAAGCAGTCTTGAAGAGGATCAGAGGCTCCCTCAGGCCACACTTTTACCTGCTTACGAACCGGTTTGTTTGCTTTCACTCTTTGTCTGTATGCGGGCATTAGCATAACAGTGATATGGTCAGAAAGCATATAGCATATTTTATGAAATATGCGCTGTCACTCTTCTGACACTTACATTTCTGGGTCAAAGGACTTGTATAAGATAAATATAGTTTTTCTGTTCACAAAACCACCATGGGACCTACTGCTGGCGGGCTCCATAATTCCTCCTCCTCTTGGTCGGTAACGTCAGTGTCGCTATCACCGACATATTCGGCACTCTGGCAAGGACGTGCCCTCTTGCAAACGCGACTCGGCCGATCACCCACGTGACGTTTGATGAATAGCCTACTATAGTAGTTCACTGGAAATGGAGGGCAATTTTTCAAAGGTGTTTTCAACGAATTCTGTTCTAAAGACAATATAAAGGCATACTATGTGCATCTTTGCAGTGGCAAGTGCTTTCTTAACTCATTGAATGCCAAGCTGTTTTCGGAAGCTTTGTCCTAGAGTGCCAGCAATCCAGACCATTGTTGATGATTTTTGTACAGCCACAGCATATTCTGTGTTATAGCTATGAACACATACAATGGCTCGTTTGAAAGACTTTAAGCTCTCAGTGGGTGCAAACCGTGTATTTCTACATGCCTCTGTTCCTGAGAAATCCCAAGCTAAACAGTGGCTAGTTTTCATCAAAATCGCTGTTTTTTTTCTAGAAATGGAGATATAACGTCTTTCATGAAATATGAAATGTTACCTGTAAAGTTTCCGGGAAGTGACCTGGCGAGACTGCCACCTAGTGATAGACCCACGAAAATGGCCTGGTTTTGAGCTGACGTGCATGCGTCACTGCGTCACTGATTCGACACAAAGCGGCAACTCATTTATGATAAAATGTCCAGATTGTGCATTTTCATGAGTTTTCAATCGTCATATATTTCATTTCCATTCATCACAGAGTTCCAAAAATCACATATAAGGTGTGTTAGAGTGGCTAGTTTCGTTAAAAAAAAAAGCTAAAAACGTAATATTACGTTTTTGGCACTCAATGAGTTAATGGCGCTGCATGGTGAGATAAGGAAGTATTCATACGTAAATTTGCATTTAGTTGGTCCACCACACCTACTCTCGCTGTTTTACAGAAATAGCCATGATTCCCCATTCAAAAAAGAAATGCTTTACTTCACTATTAGTCTATATCAAAAGCGGTTGTTCACTTTGTGTGAATGACACTATGTTCTGCATCTTTTTAATTCCAACCGTGGGTTCTTTGGAGGAGAAACGAGAACGCGCACATATCCTGAATTACTTAAACCTGGCTGGTCCTAGTCGTTACTACTCATCCTGGATTGGTGTTAGTGAAATGTGATGAGCTAGGATGACCAGAAAACGCTAGGTCAAGCCTCGCTTTCTCACTCATCTTGGATTTCTTAATTCTGCCTTTGAGAAATCCCCCTCTGCCACTTTATGTTCCAATAGCGTGACACAGACCTATTCTAGTGTTGTCACGATACCAAAATTATGACTTCGATACGATACCTGCCATAAATATCACGATGCTCGATACTGAAATGATAAGATATCTGGAAAAGAAAGGACTCAATAATTATTATTTTTATAGTCAGTAAAATAGTAGGCCTACTTTGTGTGATTAAGTCCTTTATTTTTTGTTATAGTTCATTTACATTGTGTTGTGTTTTGCCTTGCCAATAAAGTAGCTTTAAATAGCCAAACTAGGCTAGATTAAGGTCAGTGTTGAAATTACTGCATGCAAATCACTGAATGCTATGCAGAGGGGCCTAATCTTTAGGCCATCTGATGTACAGTATAGGCTTCCCTAGGCCTTCCCGTGTTCATGGGATTTCTTTGACAGTTGCAAAGGGAAAAATGTGAGGATAGTCTTCTTTGCGCCCAGTGTACAAGTATGACGTTCCAACCACTCAGGTCTTCGTCAGATAGGCCTACACCATTACCTGTTGCAGTATGTCTGTGTGCATTCCTACATTAACCTACGTCTATTTCTATGATAACATGATTTGCTAACACGTAACAATAACCCGCTATTATTATTAGGACTCTACACTTTAGTGGTATTATATGCTGTGGGTTTTAATTAGCGCATTTCGGGTAGCCTATCCTACATCTGGGCAATACTTATTGAACAAATTGCAGTCTACATGCCATGACAAATATTACCAGTAGTACTGACCGAACATGAAATAGATTGTTTACAAGTTATGGTAATGTTATTCTGGCGTGAACATTGCGCTTTCATCACGTTAGCACCCTATGATTACAGCTCGTTATGTCTCGTCAAAATGATTACAGCTCGTTACGTCTCGTCAGAATTCATTGATGAAGGAAGGTTCGCTTTATCCCAGAGAACCTTACTCGTTTCACTTAGGCTAGACTAAAACAGAAAAGAAGAACTTGGCACTAACCATGTAGTCGTGTTTTCTATAGCATATTCGTTAACCTGCCGTTCTTTGAACAAAAATGTTGGGATATGTCTGCGAGGTGTTTAGCCAAGTTCCATGCGTAGCCTACTGCTTTTAAATGACTTTGAAACATATTTCACAAACGGGCCTCTGTGTACCTGATGGCTTGCCTTCACTATTCGCGATGTATCCAAAATAGTTGCAGATTTCACTTCACCTTTTGTTTTATCCACAAGGCCGAGGACGATCGGCAAAGAACTACTGTATGTTGACGTTGGCTGCGCACTCACTCACTCAGAGCTGCCTGCTTGACACGTCCACCTGCCTAGATGCATGCAAGGAGCAATGAGAGCAGCAGTTCACGCAGACACAGAACGTTAATTTTAATAAAGTATCGATTCTAAAAACGTCGGAAATCGTATCGTTTTTTGCGTGAAGGCATCGTGATACCTTTTTAGTATTGATACACCGTGCAACACTAACCTATTCAGGCTCTTTTTTAAACTGTTTTATTTGTTCCAAAAGCATGACACAGACCGATTCAGGCTCTTTTTTAAACTGTTTTATTTGTTCCAAAAGCATGACACAGACCGATTCAGGCTCTTTTTTTAATTGTTTTATTTGTTCCAAAAGCATGACAGAGACCTATTCAGGCTCTTTTTTAAACTGTTCTATTTGTTCCAAAAGCGTGACACAGGCTGACTGAGGCTCTTTTTTCAACTGTTTTTAAATCGGAAAGGCTCAGCAGAGTGAGAGCTTGTGAAAATAAAAGTCTGAATTTGTTCCCATCAACTGTTTGCCATCCCATAACGATCAGGCGCTGCTAGGAGACGAGGGGCTGGTGTTTGCCATCCCATAACGATCAGGCGCTGCTAGGAGACGAGGGCTTGGTCTGCTGCCGTTGCCGTGGTCTCTTGGCCCCGTTGCATTGTGGGGAGGTGCTGGGGTCTCTCTTCTCCTGCAGACGCTGCTCCTTACGCTGCCTGTAGGTGGCGGTGTTGTCAAAGCCAGCCTTGTACAACTGCTGCAGCCGCAAGCCAGCCTCTATAGGAGAGAGCAGAGGTAATCACACACGCACGCACACACACTCCTGTCTCTATAGGAGAGAGCAGAGGTAATCACACACGCACGCACGCATACGCACACACGTAGACATACATGCACACACACACTCCTGTCTCTATAGGAGAGAGCAGAGGTGGCTTACTAATCACACATGCACACACATACGCACACACACGCATGCATACACACACTCCAGCCTCTATAGGAGAAAGCAGAGGTGGCTTACTAATCACGCATACACACACACACATGCACACGCATGCACACACATACGCACACACACGCATGCATACACACACTCCTGCCTCTATAGGAGAAAGCAGAGGTGGCTTACTAATCACACACACACTCCTGCCTCTACAGGAGAAAGCAGAGGTGGCTTACTAATCACACACACACACTCCTGCCTCTACAGAAGAAAGCAGAGGTGGCTTACTAATCACACACACACACACTCCTGCCTCTACAGGAGAAAGCAGAGGTGGCTTACTAATCACGCATACACACACACACATGCACACGCATGCACACACATACGCACACACACGCATGCATACACACACTCCTGCCTCTATAGGAGAAAGCAGAGGTGGCTTACTAATCACACACACACACACACTCCTGCCTCTATAGGAGAAAGCAGAGGTGGCTTACTAATCACACACACACACACTCCTGCCTCTACAGGAGAAAGCAGAGGTGGCTTACTAATCACACACACACACTCCTGCCTCTATAGGAGAAAGCAGAGGTGGCTTACTAATCACACACACATACACTCCTGCCTCTACAGGAGAAAGCAGAGGTGGCTTACTAATCACACACACACTCCTGCCTCTACAGGAGAAAGCAGAGGTGGCTCATCTCACCTGAAGTCCCATCCCTGCGACTGCCCTATCATCGCCTGTTGCTGTCCCCCTGCCCGGACTCCTGGCCCGTGCAGCCTAGCGACCCACCACTTGCCCTATGACAACTCCTAATCCCCCTGGACAATTAATTTCCTACACTGGACTATTGAACTTTCTGACCCTAAATAAGATTCATGCCCATCCCACCTCTTTGTAACATATACCTCAGGTGGCTTTAAACACCATGTTCTTTTCTCTACACCTAACTAACTTATTCATTTATCATGTAAACAGACCTTACTGTTACTCATGGGCTCTGATTGTTTAACACTGATGTACCAAGTTTTGGCGCTCGTGATATTAAATTGAAATTGACTAGGGTTAAATCTCACTATAATCTCCTAGCTGTGCGATATGTCCCATTGACTAGGGTTAAATCTCACTATAATCTCCTAGCTGTGCGATAAGTCCCATTACAACCCATTGATTTGATTTGTCTTCTTGCCGTCCACTAGGCTATTTCGCTGTGACGCGAACAAAACGTGACGTCACATACCACGTGACAACCAGCAACAGTGAATAAAACATGTCGGAAGCTGAACATACTGTGTGTGTTTAACCCAGGGTCTGACCTCTGACCTCTGACCCTGCCATACCCTGCTCGCAGCGCAGTCCTTTCTTGGGCAGCCGTGGCCTACTGGTTAGCGCTTCAGCCGTGGCCCACTGGTTAGCGCTTCAGCCGTGGCCCACTGGTTAGCTCTTCGGACTTATAACTGGAGGGTTGCCAGATCGAACCACGACCAGTAGGCACGGCTGAAGTGCTCTTGAGCAAGGCACCTAACCCCTCACTGCTCCCCGAGCGCCGCTGTTGATGCATGCATCTCACTGCGCCGGGATAAGTGTGTGCTTCACCTCACTGTGTGTTCACTGTGTGCTGAGTGTGTTTCACTAATTCACGGATTGGGATAAATGCAGAGACCAAATTTCCCTCACGGGATCAAAAGAGTATATATACTTATATATATACTGTGTATGTTTAATCCAGGGTCTGACCTCATACTGTGTGTGTTTATGACCTCATACTGTGTGTGTTTAATCCAGGGTCTGACTTCTAATATTAATAATAAAAACAGTTGTGACTGTGTTTTTCTTCTGGAAACATCGTTGCCTGCCTATTGACACTGACTGATATACTGCCCTCTGGTGGACAGAACATTACAATTTAAGTTTGATACCAATATGGGTCTTACTGAAGGCATTTAATGGACAAAATATTATTTATAAATATTAAAATATATTTGAATATTAATATTAATAAACAAACAAACTTCAAATATGATTTTTGGACAAAAGTTGCCGAACACTTATGCATGTATACACACACACATTGTATCACCCTGCTACACACACACACACACATACATACAATACACACATGTACAATACATACACACATGTACATACACTACACACATACACTCACATGCATGCACACACCACACACACACACATACAATACACACGCACACACACTCACCACACACACACACATTACACACACATAACACACACCACACACACACAATACACACATACACACACACGTGCATTAAACACACACAATATCCTTACCTGGCAGAGGCACACTGTGAGTCTGTAGAACTTCAGTCACTCTTTTCAGATCAGGCTGATCCGCATCACACTGCAACACACACACACACAAAACACAACACAACACATTTATGTATCTATACAGTATACAGTCTAAACATATTACATTGGCGTGTACGTGTGTGTATGTGGTGTATGTACGTGTGTGTGTGTGGTCTATGTACGTGTGTGTGTGGTGTATGTATGTACGTGTGTGGATGTACTGTACCCTCCAGAATTATTGGCACCTCTGCTAAAGTTGACTAAAAACCTGTATCATACATAATCTGTTGGTGATTTATTGTAATCTCACAATGAAAAAAAAAATAGGAAGAATCCAACCTTGAAGGGAAGCAAATTTATTCCGAGAAAAAGTAAAATCTCATATCTCAATGAATATTTTTAACAAAATCACGTCGCTCACAATTATTTGCACCCCTGCTTGTAATACCTTAAGCCTCCCTTTGCCAATAAAACAGCTTGTAATATTCTCCTATGACACCGCATGAAGTTGGAAAATACAAAGCAAGGGATTTAAGGCCGTTTGTCTTTACCAAATCTCCCCAGACCGTCCAGATTCCTAGGTCCACACTTGTGCACTCTCCTCTGACTCACTAGATCAGGGGACGGAGATGGCTGAAATAGCCGAACCTTGATTTTGTGTTCAGCAAACCATATTTGTTTTGATCTGGACGTTTGCTCAATTTTTTATCGTTTATGCACAATTGCACAATTTCAACCCAAATTTTGCTGCTCTTATTTCTTCATTGTATGTGCCTTCTTATTTACTTTTTATATTTTACTTGAATGTTATGTTTGTCTGTGGACCTAATTGGTAAAATATGTCTTGTCTCCACCGTGGGATAGTGGGAAACGTAATTTCGATCTCTTTGTATGTCTTGACATGTGAAGAAATTGACAATAAAGCAGACTTTGACTTTGCTTTGGTTCATTGACCTGATGAATGATCCAATCATGACCAACTTTTAGTGTCTTGGCAGAGATTGACAGATTTGCTTTGAAAAGGTTTTTCTTGGTGTTCATGACACCATGCACCTTAATTAGGTTCCCAAAGCCTTTGGGAATAAAAACAGCCCCACAATAGCACAGCCCCTCCACCATAACTCTCATTAGGAATGGGGTTCTTTTCAGTATAGCCATTCTTCTATGCATGCCAAACACACCTTGCACACCTAAGTGTTTCTAGCTAAAGTGCACAATTTTAATTTCTTCTGACAATAGACCACACTTCCAGACAAAGTCACTGTACCATTCAGTAACTCCTGCCGTTTACATTGGTAATTAAATGATGGGACAGGCATTTACCTGGCATGCCCTCTAAATAAGCTATTAGCAATGAGGTCACTTTTGAAGATTTTGGGGGACTTGGTGACACCAAGATGACATTGTCTGTAACTCTCCAATAGTGGTTCTTATGGAATTGTGTGCCCCTCTTACCATCCTCCATACTGTACGTGGGGGCAAGATAACCTTGGGTCTTTGTCCAAGCATGCTTGTGACATTTCCAGTTGATTAGAACCATTTAATCATTGTTTTAACTGTAAATATAGGCATTTTCAACAAAGTACCTAGTTTTTATAGACATCCCCTAATTTACAAATGTCAGCACGCTTTGTTTTTATTTAGATTCAGTGTATTCTCTTGTCTTTCCAATGTTGAGAAATGACTAGAGGATTTAGCCGCCCCTGTCACTTTATTTTCATACCTTAGTGAAAAAGAAAGTCATGAACTACGTCTGAAAGTTCCGGCGGGAACTGCGAAAGTGTGCTTGCCCTGGTCCGGTCACCAACGTGAGCAGACAGTGGCATACGCTATGCTGAACCTGGCTTGATCCAAGCATTGTAACAGTGGCTTTCAGTGTTGGAGCAGTGGCAATATCTCAAAAGCTCTAGGAGAGGGCTATTCAACTATTGGCTTGCGGGTTGAATGCGGTTCGTTGAGAGACTGCTTTGAGTCCACTGACTGGAGAGTGCTACTGAATAGAGAGGACTTAGAGGAGGTCACACATTGCACTACTGACTATCTGAACTTCTGTATGGACATTGTTGTTCCCACAAGGACTGTACGCTGCTATCCAAATAACAAGCCTTGGATAACCAGTAATGTCAAGACCCTTCTCAATAGGAAAAAGATGGCGTTTAAGGAGGGGGACATAGCAGAGCTGAGGCGAGTACAGGGGGAACTCAAGATTAAGCTGAAAGA
This sequence comes from Alosa sapidissima, assembly GCF_018492685.1. Taxonomy (NCBI): domain Eukaryota; kingdom Metazoa; phylum Chordata; class Actinopteri; order Clupeiformes; family Clupeidae; genus Alosa; species Alosa sapidissima. The sequence goes on along the minus strand of NC_055958.1, from coordinate 43,931,458 downwards.
GGCTAAGGAGGACTACAGAAGGAAGATGGAACAGAAGCTGCAAGATAACAACATGAAGGAGGTGTGGGACTGTATGAAATCCATCACTGGCCTTAAGAAGAGCAGCAGCTCTGTGGAGGGAGACCTGGACAGGACAAACCAGCTGAACCACTTTTACAACAGGTCCGATTGCCCATCCCCCAGCCCCCACCCCACCTCATTACCAGTGCAACACTCACCCCCACTCCCCCTCATTACCAGGGCAACACTCACCCCCACCCCCCTCATTACCAGTGCAACACTCACCCCCACCCCCCCTCATTACCAGTGCAACACTCACCCCCACCATCACTGGATATTGCACCCCTCCCCCACATGGCAACCACGATCAACGAGGTGACAACGACCTCACCCAAGTTATCTTTTAAAAAAAACTCCATCCTCGTAAGGCAGACGGGCCTGACAGACTGTGACCAAGGCTGCTCAAGGCCTGTGCTGCTGAACTGGGGGAGCCACTGAAGCACATCTTCAACTGGAGTCTACGTCTCGGACAAGTTCCAACACTGTGGAAGACATCATGTCTCACCCCCGTTCCCAAGAAACCACACCCCAGCGAGCTTAATGACTTCAGGCCTGTCGCTCTAACATCACATGTGATGAAAACAATGGAGCGGCTGGTCTTAGGTATGCTCAGACCCCAGGTACGCCATGCACTAGACCCGTTACAGTTTGCATACCAGGAGAAAGTGGGCGTGGATGATGCCATCACTTATCTTCTACACAGGACACATTCTCACCTAGACAAGGGGAAAAGTGCTGTGAGAATCATGTTCTTTGATTTCTCAAGTGCTTTTAACACCATCCAACCCCTCAGACTGGGAGACAAGCTCTTGCAGATGGGTGTGGACGCTCACCTGGTAACCTGGATTACAGATTACCTGACCGATCGACCACAGTTCGTCAGACTGAAGAACTGCCTCTCTGACACTGTGATCAGCAGCACCGGAGCACCACAGGGAACTGTGCTCTCTCCAGTCCTGTTCACCCTGTACACATCTGACTTCCGCTACAAGACCGAGTCATGCCACATGCAGAAGTTTTCTGATGATACTGCAATTGTGGGGTGTATCAGGAACGGGCAGGAGGAGGAGTACAGGAGCCTGGTGGAGGACTTTGTGCAGTGGTGCAAACTCAATCACCTTCAACTAAACACTTCAAAGACCAAGGAGATGGTGGTAGATTTCCGAAGGTCTAAGCCCGCTCTGCTACCAGTCTCCATTGATGGGGTCAATGTGGAGGTGGTAAGCACCTACAAGTATCTGGGTCTCCACCTGGAGATAAATAGGACTGGTCAATAAACTGGACTGGTCAGCCAACACTGATGCACTCTACAAGAAAGGACAGAGCAGGCTGTACTTCCTGAGGAGGCTGCAGTCCTTCAATGTGTGCAGCAAGCTCCTCAGGATGTTCTATCAGTCTGTTGTGGCCAGCGCCCTCTTCTATGCAGTGGTATGCAGGGGAGGAAGCACAAAGAAGAAGGATGCTGGGCGACTAGCTGGTAAGGAAGGCTGGCTCTGTAGTGGGAGCTGAACTGGAGTGCATCACTTCAATATCTGACAAAAGGACCCTAAACAAACTGATCAATATCTTGGACAATGAATGTCATCCGCTCTACAGCACTATCAAAAACCAAAAGAGCTTGATCAGCTGGAGACTTCGCTCACTGCCATGCACAACTGAAAGGCTGAGGAAGTCATTTGTTCCTAGGGCCATTGAACTGTTCAATGCCTCACTAAAGGGAAGAGGAGAGATAGACTTCTCTGCTTAGTCTGTCTGCCTCTCCACCGTCTCCATGTCCATGTTTTTTGAGTACTGACTGCCCACTACTGCTTACTACTGTTTTACTATTGTACACAGCCTAATGTTTTCACTACTGTTTTACTGCTACACTGTTTTTCATGCTATATTAGCACACATGATCAATGGCTGCAGTCAGGCTTCTGATACAATACTGAATGAATGAATGGCTATAACCCTATTACCTCAACCTGTTCTTGCACTGAAATAGTTTTTTATTTTACCTTGTCTACATTACACTTTACTCTCCTATTTGTCTATATTATTTATGCTGGTCTCTAGACCTTACTCTTGCACTGTTGGACTAATGTTGGACTACTTTTTGCACCTTCACCATGACACTCACTCTCTTGAGCACCTTGCCATGCACACATAACTAAGGACTATGGTTGGACTACTGTTTGCACCTTCACCATGACACTCACTCCCTTTAGCACCTCACCAGTCCCGGCCCTGTCACTACAAGCGTCTTATGCTTGATCACCCTCAAGCACATTGGACTTTCTTAATTTAACTTATATAGTGTATTTAGTATTTAGTTTTGTTATCTGTCTTATCTTCTACTGTCTTTATTGTACAGTGTAGTTTAGGTATATGTTTATACTTATACTTATGTTTACCATTTCTGCTGTAAGTTATGTCTGTATGCTACTGAGACCCTTGAATTTCCCCTTGAGGATCAATAAAATATCTATCTATCTATCTATCTATCTTGAATTTTACCTTTGGCCTGCCTTCGAATTTAGCTTCTATGACTGAGATCAAATCAATAAAATAAAATGACCGCAGTAATTGGCTGCAAAAATAAATAATGTCACACGTATTGCGCCTCTCAAACTGGGCTATCAGGTAACCTACAGAGGAATTGAACTTATGAATAATGACCAAGGCATTAAAAAGCTGCTTGTTTGTCAGGATACTTTTTCACTGATTTATTTAAAAAACACTGTGTGAATGTTATATATTCCATCCCACAAATTATGTTTTACTGGTTTTTTTGACAAATAATCTATATGGATTTGCTCTATAAAGACCTTATGTCTGTTTGGGATTGTTTTGTGAGCCTGGGGTTGTTTTGAGAGCCTATTGATGTAGCCTCTCTCAGAATAAAGGAATACTTCATATTACTCTAAACCACCGTCTGTAAATCAACTGTATACTACTGTCTACATTGCACTATATTTTTTGACCTGTCTCTGTATATTTCATCACCTTTCTATACTGTGCCTCACATTGCAACACAGCTCAGATCTTTGGTTGCTATTAAGGCCAATCGTTCTAAATGGATGGTTGCTATGGCCAAAGGCCAATTCTATCTCTGCCGTTGTCAAGCGGGCATATCGTAGAATTCTGATTAACCTCATCTTATTTGAAACATCTCTTTACTTAGCCCACTTCCATACAGTGGGTCCCATTAAGAAGTGGCCACTTCCTGCACGCTTACCGTGATTCACACAGCAGCATTATTAAATTAATCTGTCACCATATGCCTATGCCTACGTTTGCAAAGAAAACATTTTAATTTGATTCACATGAAACGTTACATTTCATGTACATGTTGACAATGAGTAGGCTAGTTTTGGTTGTTGGTGGTGTTATTGCATCCCTTAGTTATGCCTACAATGCAAGTTCCCTCGCGATTGGAAGCTCCTGTAGACAATAGTAGACGCATTTCAAAACATCGCGTTAGGAGTCCTTGCCACTTCTTTTAAGCTGTCACAGACGTAGGTGCTACTTTTAGATCTAAAGTGCTTCGTGAATTACTGTTAGTAAAAAAAAAAAAATACCTAAAGTTACACGTGACGAAGTTACGAGTGCAAGCATCTCATATCAAATGACCATGGCATTACGCTAAACAACATAAATCCCAATTAGCAACATACATCTCCTCCCTATAGCTAGCCACACAAGAAATTAATGATACTAAATCTCTGCTTAGCATGCTTCTCCGCTTAGCATTCTAATAACAGAAGGGGCAAATTTATGTTGACCACTACAACATGACTCATTATGTCTGTAACGTTAACTGTATAAAACACTTACTTTCATAAAGGACTCACACCATCCAGCACATGGAAACCGATATTTTAGGTTCTTGGCCACAAACTCAAAACGTGTCTCTCTGAAGCTCTGTTCTAGAATCTTTGCTCTGAAGGCTGTGTTGCTAGGCGACATCAAATAAACAAAATGATAGTCTTTCAGTATTAAATGTGTGCGTGTGATTCCGAATGGATGTGTGTGGTTTGCAATTAGAATAAACAAGAAATAACATTTCCAATAATTTCCCATGATAAATTACATAATATTTGCACTTTCCTTACTTGTGAATCTCACACCGTATTTCAAGTAGGCTACACTAGTGAAATGTAATACAACGTTGCCACCTAGCGTTCAGATGTCGTTCTAGGCTATTTAACATTAACGTGACATTGCTTGTTTATTCTTTCGTCATGCTAACTATGCTAACCATGTTACTTAGCTAACTTAGCTAATCATTTTTAGCAGTTATGCTAACTACCATGCTAACATGCTAGCATGTTAACTATGCTAACCATGTTACTTAGTTAACCAAGCTAATCAACTAGCATGCTAACTATGCTAACCATGTGACTTAGCTAACCTAGCTAATCATTTTTAACAGTTTTGCTAAAAATGCTAACAATGCTAGCAATGCTAACATGCTAACTTTGCTAACCATGCTAACTAGCTACAGTAGGTAGGAGTCATAGTTGATGAAAAGTGTTGACAGTTGATGACAAGTTAAAAGTTGTTGATAGACAGCTAGTGAATGTAGATAGTTTAAAAGTTGTTGATAGAAAGCTAGTTTAATAGATAGATAGTTTAATGATAGTTTAAAAGTAGACCGTTTAAAAGTTGAATGTAAAAAGTTCAGTAGTTTAATGGGTTACATTGTTTAACAGTGGATTATTGTAGTGAGGACTTTTATTTTGAAACAGTTTTGGGCAGAGGAAACAGTTGAATAGGATGTGTAGTCTTAATTGACCCAGATTGTATGCTTAAAGCCTGAGGCTACAGGTGGCCTGAACACCTGCCATAGGATTCTAATTGTTTAACGGCCGTATTATGATGTCACAATCGGCAATGTTAAGTCTATGGGGATTTTTAAAAAGTTTTTCTTTAATAGTTTAAAAAGTATAAAAGTTTCAAAGTTGAAAAGTCATACCAACCCGATCTGTTTGAAGACCTATGTTACAAAGTTTGAATGAAGTTTCTAAGTTAAACTGTTTTTTGAAATTGCGTACGGAAAAAGTAGTAAGCGGAATAATAATAATAAGAAGAAGTTGCCTAGGAAGAACAGTACAGTGCATTTTCATGCACTGTAATAATAAAACTTAAGAAGAACAGTAAGTGTGCTGCTTTGCAAGCACACTTAATAAGTTGAAATTAGATAGGAAAATGCTTCTGTTAGGTTTTGCATTGAAGATTTTTGTAGGGGTGCCAATATGTATAAGCAACGTGTTTTTGTTCAAATAATTTATTTATTTATACTATTTTCCCTTTTCTCAGAATAAATTTGTTTCCCTTCAAGGGTGAATTTTTCCTCATTGTTTTCATTGTGAGAGTACAATGAATCACCAACGGATTATTTTTTATACCTGTTTTTAGTCAACTTTACCAAAGGTGCCAATAATTCTGGAGGGTACTGTATGTGTGTGTGTGTGTGTGTGTGTGTGTGTGTGTGTGTGTGTGTGTGTGTGTGTGTGTGTGTGTACAGTGGGTCCCAGTTAAGTTTGGACGGGTTCCTTCATGAATCACGCACCCCATTTTCTCAGCAGAAATGGCACAAACTACAATTGACACAAACAACCACAAGGTGTCACTTGGAAGTTCTGCCACTACTATTTTTGATGCGACTTGACTTAACTGCTTCCATGACGCAGTGAGCCATTACCAAACATATATGATAATACAATAGCGTGAGTTTATATATCTTATACCCTATTTGTCACGGTTACTTATAGATGTGATGGTGTAACGATAAGCGCATGAGACTTTCAGCAGGGGCACGGGAACTTAAATTGATCACGGTAGTTTCAGCTTACACTTAAACAGACAAAACATTCTAATATGAAAATGTAGATGCAATTGTTGTAAAATGGTGCAGCTCCTTTAAGAAAGCCCCGTGTGCAGGGATGGAGAGAGAGAAAGTGAGAGGGGATGTGTGTTAGAACTTAGATGTGTGTGGAAAAAGTAGACGTGCTGTTGAGACTGGAGCGAGTCGTATTCAAAATAATGCAAAAAATAAATCCGCAGATAAAACCAATTATCCTCATTCATTGCAACCGCAGCATGCCTGCTTGCCGACGTTCAAACGAAAAAGATATCAAAGCACCTTTTGCGTTTGAATGTAGCACGATTTTTTTTAAACAGCTGGACAAATGATTTAGCTAATTGATTATAGCCTGCACACCAGCAATTGTTGAACATTTACCTGTACAAGACAGTAGCCCAGCCTAACAAGCATGTTGCATGTTGTAGGCCTACTGTAGAAATTTAACTTAAATTGCAACCGCAACATGCCTGCTTGCCGACGTTAAAATGACAACGAAAAAGATATCAAAGCAACAAGAGGGTTGAGTCTGAATGACACGGAGTTCAGACTCATATTGCTCCTCATAACCATCTATAAAAAAAGTGTTTTTTCTTTTCTTTTTGAGCACGTCCGAATCCCAGGACATAACACACTGGACCTTATAATAGGCTCGAGATATAATTCCAAAGGGGGCAGATAGGGGCCTACTGCACTTAAAACTTAAAAAGCACCTCGTCGCTTAAAAAGCACCTCCTTGCGACGGCCCTGCAGCTCCTCCTAAGACAGCGAGGAAAAAGTTAAAATACGCGATAAACCCAGGAAAAGTTGACAGGTTTGTTTCGGTCCAGGTGATTATTTGTGAAATTGTGCAAACGACAGCCTTTTCAAGGCATTTCAAGGAAGGTGTCGTAGCATGCAAGCTCCCAAATTGACCCAGTAGCCTACAGAAGGCATCAATAAATTGTTGGGACTGGGGAGGGTCATGTGTTTTTTCTCTATCACTTTGGAGGGTCATAGAAAATTTTCTTTTTTCTATGTCTTTTTTGACTAACGCTCCCAAAACTCCTCCGGTAGCCCCTTAAATAAATAACGAACAGTCCCTAATTGCTATAGCCTGTAGGCCTACACCAGCAATTGTTGAACATTTACCTGTACAGGACATTGACAGTAGCCCAGCCTAACAAGCAGATGTTGCAAAAGACATCAAAAGACGCAATTAATCAGAAATAAATAATGTAATCTGCATCGCTTTATTTAACAAACTGCAAGCAACAAGAGGGTTGAGTTCGCTGTGAGGCCAAACCCAAGAGCAGAGCCTATCTGTTAAGGCACTCGATAGGCTATGGTAACGAGCTGTGTGCGCCTGGAAAGACAATAGAAGATGCTTTCTGAATAGCACAGCGAAGACGGCTCTGGTCCTTCCATACCCTCCCCCCACTTCCTGTAGCCTTCCATTATGACTTGTTGCCGTTTTGGGACATTAAGCTTTTTCACATTAAGCCCCCCTCCCCCACCCCCTTCTTTCACAAGCAGTGGGGGAGCGCGGGGCACAAAGTAACACTTTTTGGTAGACAAAGGAGGGTTCTCCGCGCTTCTGTCGTTTGGCCACAATCCGTTGCAACCAGGCCAGGACAGATATTTTAGAGAGGAGAGACGCCGGTGCAGCTCAGATGTCTTCTTAATTTTCTTTATTCTTCAGTAAAAGGTGCAGAACATTATTAAACTTTGACTAACATTTCGATGTGTCGATGTTTTTGACTAACGAACATCGAAACGTTAGTCAAAGTGTAATAATGTTCTGCACCTTTTACTAAAGAATAAAGAAAATTAAGAAGACATCTGAGCTGCACCGGCGTCTCTCCTTCTCTCTAACACTTTTTGGCTTTGGCTAAATATTTCTAAAATCATTTGAGTTTCACTAGTCACATGTTTTAACAAGGAACACTTGTTATTGAACTAATAACAGACTTGTGTCGAAAATTTACTTTATTTTCCATACGGAGAAATAACATATACAGAGTCTAACCAAGGTCAATCTTGCCAAAAAAGCCCTCAAACCTGAAAACACATGAGGCTAACGAAGCTCTCATTTTAAAACATTACTGAGAGACAGGCACTGTACAATCAAGACATCTTGCCACTGAATTCAAAACTATGTTTAACATTATGTACAAAGCTTATAGGCTATAGTGGACTAGCATGTTGCAGGGGCTGCTAAAAACACAGAGAAACGCACTGAAAACTCGGCCAATCACAGCCCTTGCTGTCGAATGCTCGGTCCGGTTCGACCGTGGAACGCCACAGCGGACTATGCTGCCCCCAAGCGGCTGCAGTTGTACTTACATTTCACCCAGCTGCGTGAATCACCTTGATGGTGAATGAAGTGTCAATTCTTAACTGGGACCCACTGTATGTGTGTGTGTATGTATGTACGTGTGTGTGTGTGTACCTCCCAGTGACGTGATGTGTGTGTGAACAGCAGCACAGGTGTGTGTTGGTCGTCCAGTAGCACCCACAGGCGACCCTGAGGGTCAAAGGTCATATCCAACGGTGACTGTGGGAGGGGCAAACACTGGGTGGGCGTGGCTTCAGATCCTGTCTTCATCTCAAAGAGCTGTAGCCTTGGCAACCTGCACACAATGCAGCTAACACTTCACTAGGAGGTAACACACACGCTCGCACACGCGCACACACACACACACACACACACACACAACACAATGCAGCTCATTAACACTTCACTAGGAGGTAATACACACACACACACACACACTCAGATCAGCTCCACCCCCAGGCACTGCATCTTCATCAGTTGTACTCAATACACTGCACTGCACTGCATCTTTATGAGTTGTACTCAATACACTGCACTGCACTGCATCTTTAGGAGTTGTACTCAATACACTGCACTGCATCTTTAGGAGTTGTACTTAATACACTGCACTGCATCTTTATGAGTTGTACTCAATACACTGCACTGCATCTTTATGAGTTGACTCAATGCACTGCATCTTTATCAGTCACTTTGTCACTCCACTCTGTCCTGTTTGTCAAGAGAAAAAAAAGAGCTTAATGCTCAGTCAATTTCCCATGGATAAACACAAACACATACACCTCACCTGTCACACAGCACAGTCAATTTCCCCATGGATAAACAACAGTTGATGATGATGATGATGATTACCATTTGGCCAGAGAATGATGTGTTTAAAATGTACTTTATAAATAAAATTTACTTACTTACTTACTCACACACACACTGATGCCTTCTCGCTTTCACATATGCACTCGCACCACAGTCACACTCTCTGAGACACACACAGTAGCGTACACACACACACACACACACACACACACGCGCGCGCACGCGCGCACGCACACACCCACCTCACCTGTCACACAGCACAGCTATATTTTGCCCATCAGGAGAGCAGGTGATGCGCTTGATACACACTCTCTGGAGAGAGAGATGGAGAGAGGAAGAGAGAGAGATAGAGATGGAGAGAGAGAAAACAAGAAACTAATGAAACATCAGGACATTAACAAGCATCAGAAAGAAATTAACATGCTAAAGACATTAGAGAGATAGATAGTTTATTGATCCCCAAGGGGAGGGAGAGAGAGAGAGAGAGAGATAGTTTATTGATCCCCAAGGGGAGATAGATAGATAGTTTATTGATCCCCAAGGGGAACATCAAACATAGAGCTGGTATAAGAATAGACATGGTGTGAGATTAATTGCTATTTTTACTTTATTAATAAAAAAAAAATATTGTTTTGTTACTATTTATAGATGTTGGCTATTTATAAATACAAATGATATACATCAAGTAAATGTCACACATTTTAAATGTTTATATTCAACTCTATATTCATACACCTTACCTGTTTATATTCTACTTTCATATCCACTGGTGCCCTGGGGAACAAAACAGCCTGACCAGCTAAAGGTGGTTTGTTGGTTGACCAGCTAAAAGGTGGTTTGTTGGTTGACCAGCTTGTTAACCAGCTTGTTTGACCACCCTATGATGGTTGACCTGCTAGACCAGCAAAACTCTTGCGAAAACATATATTCAGCTGGTTTAACCAGCTTATGATGGTAATTCTGCTGGTTTTGCTTGTCGTACCACCTCAAGCTGGTCATTTTAGCTGGTGTTGCTGGTCTACACTGCTGGTTTAACTGGCCGTGCCAGCTTATGTTGGTCATTCTAGCAAACCAGCATGACCAGCTTGACAGGCTGGTCACCAGCATGACCATCTTGCACCAGCTGTATCCCACAAGACAGGCTGGTCAAACCAGCATGACCAGCTTCCTCAGATGGTCGCGCCAGCATATCCAGCTGGTGGCCTAACCATATAGGCCTGGTGTGTGTGTGTGTGTGTGTGTCTCCCTCACCTCTGCTTGGTGTGTGTGTGTGTGTGTGTGTGTCTCCCTCACCTCTGCTTGGTGTGTGTGTGTGTGTGTGTCTCTCCCTCACCTCCTCTTGGTGTGTGTGTGTGTGTCTCCCTCACCTCCTCTTGGTGTGTGTGTGTGTGTGTCTCCCTCATCTCCTCTTGGTGTGTGTGTGTGTGTGTCTCCCTCACCTCCTCTTGGTGTGTGTGTGTGTGTGTGTGTGTCTCCCTCACCTCCTCCTGGTGTGTGTGTGTGTGTGTGTGTGTGTGTGTGTGTCTCCCTCACCTCCTCTTGGTGTGTGTGTGTGTGTGTGTGTGTGTGTCTCCCTCACCTCCTCTTGGTGCATCTCCTGCAGGTCCAGACTCTGTAGCCTCTGGCCGTTAGCATATTCCCAGAGTTTTACTGAGCCGTCCTAACACACACACAGACAGAGTTTTACTGTGCCATCCTAACACACACACACAGTTTTCCTGTGCCATCCTAACACACACACATAACACACACACACAGTTTTCCTGTGCCATCCTAACACACACACATAACACACACACACAGTTTTCCTGTGCCATCCTAACACACACACACATATAACACACACAGAGTTTTCCTGTGCCATCCTAACACACACACACAGAGTTTTACTGTGCCATCCTAACACACACACACACACACAAACACTAATTTAGAAGTTCTAAATCCTCTTCAACAGAGTTAAAATCAGCTGGTGCTGCAGATATAATAATAAATAAATACATAACACACATATTTCTGTTTTCCAGCAACATATTAGGAAGCATAGGCCATTTTACAGCATTGTACAATATATTCAATGAAATACCCACATGCTGCATTAAATGGATCCATAATCCAGTCATACTGAGCACTGCTGGTTGGGAAATATTTTTGAAATAAACTTTGCAGGGATGTGATGTAGGCCTACTGTTCAATACATGGGATCACAAGAGTGCCTCCCAATCAGTTTCAGCGATTTCGCTCAGAAATCTCAAAGGCATAATACTGTCGCGATCGAGGCGCCTGTCCCATACTCAAGTTTTTTTGGTGAATGCAGTAATCTTATATGCTAGGTGAGGTAGGTGCTTGTCTTTGCCTTGTAACTGGACATTTAACTCAAATGTATCGCTAAGATATATCAAATATATCGCTAAGATAGGCCAGCTTCGTCAAGAAATGTTCATTAGTGAAAGTGCTTGCAGATTCAAACATGCGCTCTTCCTCCAAGAAGAGGCGACTCGGAGCTCAAACACGCGCGACAGCACTTCACCTCGGGAAAGCCACCTTGCCTCGCTGTGAAACAGTACAGCCTTTTGGTCAGCTACCATCTTTTCGCAAAGTGCGGAGAATAGACGCGCTTTTAAGGGCCGGGTTAAGGGCTCTCACAACAATGTTCAAAATCTCATGTAGGTCGGGACTAACTAAGCTGCCTTGACACGAGCGCTTCCCTGTGAATAACACAGTGCGTCCATTGCGCATCGGGTGCTACCTGGGCCCAGGCTACAGATAAAAATAAATAAATAAAAAAACCTGTTTTTCACGTCAGTTCGCGCCCCACCTGGCATGTCCCAATACCCACAATTTGAGAAACGCTGAGCTAACCCATGCTAACCCTACCCCATGCTAACCCTAACCCATGCACACTCACTCACACACACAAAAAAATCACACACACACACACACACACACACACACACACACACACACACACACACCAAACACACACACACACACACAGGTGAGGTCTTACCCCAGATCCTGAGAGGAGGCGGTCAGGGTGCCCCGGGGGGACAATCAGAGTGCTGACGAACCTGAAACACAAAGCAGCCTTATCAACACTGGGGTGTGTGTGTGTGTGTGTGTGTGTGTGTGTGTGTGTGTGTGCTCTCACTCGGTGTGTGTGTGTGTGTGTGTGCTCACTCGGTGTGTGTGTGTGCGCGCATTTGTGTGTGTGTGTGTACTCACTCGGTGTGTGTCTCTGTGTGTGTGTGTGTGTGTGTGTGTGTGTACACTCACTCGTGTGTGCAAGGCAGAAGGCCTGGATGTTGTGGGGTGCAGCCTTGTGTGTGTGTGTGTGTACTCACTCGGTGTGTGTCTCTGTGTGTGTGTGTGTGTGTATACTGACGTGTTGCCTGAACACCATCCGTATGCGGTAGCACAAAACCAATACGGCTTATACCAATACCAATAAGGCGAAAACGCAGAAAGGCTATCAAGGTAATCTGTCTGACCTAGAAAATATGATTAGGCAAATTAGGAAAGAAACTGATCAGGAATTTAATCGTAATGTTAAACCAGTGGCCTTGCAACCTACTCTTGAATTAAGTTCACCTGAAAGTGTGGAAGTGAATGAATGTGCTGTAACAGATGTTGAACAATGTGCTAGATTACTGACCTGACCTCAGAAATACTTGATGATTATTGAATGTGAATAAAAGAATGGAAAATGAACCATAACTCCAAACAATGACCTCATAATAAATAATAAAGTGCGATGAATGAAATGTATCAATACAAGTACTTTAGTAGCCCAACATTGTAAAGTTTAGGGAATTATGTACGTAAGGAATTGTAGGTCTTAAAACTGAAATGGGTAAAGTGCCTTAAAATGTTTAAATGATTGTATTCAGATTGCATTGTGTGAAGAGTTAATGCAATAAATGTTTGTAACATGTTAGAATGCAACCGATCTCTCTTAATGACTGTAAAAGTGTACGTTGCTAAATGTAATGTGTCACGTTGTTATAATTGTCGTTGAATGTAAACTGTTTGTGTAACTTCTGGAAACTATTTGTTAACCTACAGTACTGAATGTAATGTTAGCATCTCCTAAATGTAACCCGGAGAAGTAACGTGTGTCATATCAAATTGTTGGTTAAGATCTGTGACTTATAGAATGTTTTTAGCTATCGTGGGAATATCCCTGCAACGTGGGAATGTTCCTGCATCTTCTAGAAGGTTCTAAACTGTCGTGGGAATGTAGGATTGATTTGCCTTAGGAATGTGTGGGGGAGGACAAGGCATCCTAGTATAAATAGGAATGTGTGGGGGAGGACAAGGCATCCTAGTATAAATAGGAATGTGTGGGGGAGGACAAGGCATCCTAGTATAAATAGGAATGTGTGGGGAAGGATTAGTGTACCTATAGATAAATAGGGGTCGAACTAAACAGTATAAATAGGGGTCGAACTAAACAGTATAAATAGGGGTCGAACTAAACGGACGGGGCGTGTGCAAGGCAGAAGGCCTGGATGTTGTGGGGTGCAGCCTTGTGTGTGTGTGTGTGTGTGAAGGCAATGGTACGCTCCCGCGTCTGCGGCACTGGTGAGCGCGTGACGAGAATTGCGTCATTTTCACGGCATGCGTCGCGTCTTTGAGTCGACCGAAATTTAAGACCGCGCGTCAAAGTGACGCGTAGACTGCGCATGTGTGAAACGGAACTGCTGTAAACACTCCCCTCCAGTAGGTGGACCACATAGAAGAACAACACTTAAAACCTAGAAACAAACCTAGACAGAAGAAGACTTGTTTGGTTACCATAACGACGATGGAGCAGAACGCCTGTCCACAGCTTGCCTGGCTATCGAGTTACGTGAAACACATGGACATGGAGTCAACTTCGACTGATGTAAAGCCAAAATCCACAGATACATTCTTTAACATCATCTTTAACGGTTACTTTACCATCTATGGTGTAGAACCCAAAGTATTTCAAGACACCACATTTTAGATGAGTTGGGGACGTAATTGTCCGCTCAGGCTGGCCGTTCTGTGCGTCACCTTTCATTGTTGAAACAGGGTGGCTGCATGGGCTCATTGTGGCTACTGGCTATTATATTGGCTTGATTTGGTCATGAGCCCTGGATCATAGAGCACTGAATGAGATGGCAAACAATAAAATAAAACTGATCATAGACTGTAGAAATGCGCTACACAGCACTAAAAACCGAATAGTTTATTTATAGTTCGACTGCGGATATTTCACGTCATGTTCGAATAAAAAGTGACAGCCCTACTCCCTGCATAGAGAGCGGACATGACTTTGGATTAAATGCATCTTTTAAAAATGAGCGTAGCCTAGCACCTATTACTGAACAATGCTGAAATCAAATCGCGAAACCCAGAGCCATATAAAGGTATCTATCTACAACGCTCAGGCGAAACCCAGTAACACTTGCTGATCGAGATGCATTCTCGCCTGTTCCGTATATAATGAGTTATCAATAGTGATTATAATAATAAAGGGAATGTAGCCTACCTCTCCCAGGTGCAATCATTATCACCTACTCCTGAACAATGCTGAACTCAAATCTCGAAACTCGCCTGTCAACACCGGATAATGCATTATCATAATAATAATTGAAGGAATAACCTAGGCTACCTCTTGCTCTAAATACACCCATTATCACAGCGAGACATTATACATTATGAACACAAAGAGTTAGGCTACTTCAAAACTTTTATTGACATGTCATAATTACAGGTTTTTGGTTCATACTTGTTGGTATGAGGCAGGTGTGAAGACTCAATACAAATTTAATTGAGGACATCTGTACGCACAACTCTTTCTTACCATGACACTGCTGTGTTTAGAAAAATGTCTTTACTTTGTATCGCACCAACATTGCTGCCCTCGCGGCACCGAGTCACTTAGCTATAGGCACTTAGCTATAGGCAAGCAAGTAGGCTAAGCTATAAGCAAGTCTCTCAGCTATACCAACAGGTGTGCTGTGTGTGTTCTAGTGGATGATACATGGAGCAGTACGATGGGCCAACTTATCAAACTTTCCCAGCAGACAGTCGAAAGTACTCGTGGTGCTTTTTCCTTCGTTAGCTCTTCCTTCGTTCAGTGCTCGCACATCCCACGTTCTTCTTTTCTTCAGGCATCTTTGGTGGTTGTGTCCTACTTTCAGGCTCGACGTAGTGCCCCCAGTTGGTGGGGCAGAGTATCACAGTTAATTAGCAGTGCGCAGGCGCTAACCTTAACGATTTAACGCACATTCAGGACAGCAGAATGTGGAGTATGCTTCACGTCCACGACAAAAATGACACACGTCTTGGACACGCGCAAATGTGACGCGGGACCATACCAGAGCCTTAAGACAGAAGGCCTGGATGTTGTGGGGCGCAGCCTTGTGTGTGTGTGTGTGTGTGTGTGTACTCACTCGGTGTGTGCAAGGCAGAAGGCCTGGATGTTGTGGGGCGCAGCCTTGTGTGTGTGTGTGTGTGTGTGTGTACTCACTCGGTGTGTCTCTCTCTCTGTGTGTGTGTGTGTGTGTGTAATGTGTGTGTGTGTGTGTAATGTGTGTGTGTGTGTGTAATGTGTGTGTGTGTGTGTGTGTGTGCGCTCACTCTGGATGTTGTGGGGTGCAGCCTTGTCTGTGTATGTTTGTGTGAGTTTGTGTGTGTGTACTCACTCTGTGTGTGCAAGGCAGAAGGCCTGGATGTTGGGGTGCAGCCTTCATAACCCATCTGTTAACGCAGGCATTCAACAATTTGTCATTAAAGCTAGGTTGCAAGCACTCCCCACTCAGTAGAACCTCAACGGTATCCACAACGTCATGAACCGTTTTGCCTTCTACACAACGACAGCACAATAGAATCGACCGCGCACATAATGAACGGTTGCCCAGCATATAAAGCACTCTACATAGCCCGACACGATCGCATTGTCGATATTACAACCAACGAACTACGCAGAGTATATGGACAAAGTGTAATACACACAAACAAAAAAATACAATTGAACTGGTTCACACACTTGAATGACAACTCTCTAGAAAGTGTTCTCAGAGACTCTCCAAACACTCCTGACATTGTTGTTGTTGACGATCTTTTAAAAACTGTTGTGATTCTGGAAGTGGGTTGTTGCTATGACATGTACATGGACCTGTGTTTCTCAGAAAAAATGTTAAAATACCAGCCATTAACTCATGCTATTTCAGTAGGTGGTTATATCACAAAAATGGTTGTACTTATTTATGGTAGCCTTGGACATGTTCAGAGACTCTGTGTGAGGATTGCAAATTGCTGGACTTAACAAGACAAAATCTAAGCAAATGGCCAAATACTGCTCTGTGTCAGCCATCATAGGCAGTCTGCATGTATGGAGAAGGCGGTGCCATCTATACCCCTGATAATATGCATTTATCCACTGATTTAGCTGATCATATGTATTTATCCACTGATTTAGCTGATCATATGTATTTATCCACTGATTTAGCTGATAATATGTATTTATCCACTGATTTAGCTGATCATATGTATTTATCCACTGATTTAGCTGATAATATGTATTTATCCTGATTTAGCTGTAAAGCTGTAAGCACTTGCACAGTGTTTGTGTTGCTGTGTGAGACACAAATGGGCTCTTTATTAATATTTGGAATGCTGTGTTGTTGTAATCAGTATTGGTCATCCCAAATAAATGAATTATATGTGTGTGTGTGTGTGTGTGTGTGTGTGTGTACTCTCTCGGTGTGTGCAAGACAGAAGCTCTGGATGTTGTGGGGTACAGCCTTGTGTGTGTGTGTGTGTGTACTCACTCGGTGTGTGCAAGACAGAAGCTCTGGATGTTGTGGGGTGCAGCCTTGTGACTGACTCTGATCTTCTCGTCTCTGTCTGCTGTGATGACGTAGCGGTCATCAGCCGTCACAACCTTCAGAGACACACACACACATTTAACCTTCAGAGACACACACACACACATTTAACCTTCAGAGACACACACACACACACACATTTAACCTTCAGAGACACACACACACACACACATTTAACCTTCAGAGACCAGCGCAACACACACACACACACACACACACGCACAGACACATTTAACCTTCAGAGACCAGCGCAACACACACACACATTTAACCTTCAGAGACCAGCGCAACACACACACACATTTAACCTTCAGAGACCAGCGCAACGCAACACGCATACATTTATCCTTCAGAGACCAGCGCAACACACACACACACATATATACACGCATACATTTGACCTTCAGAGACCAGCGCTATACACACACAGACACACACACGCACATTTAACCTTCAGAGACCAGCGCAACACACACACACACATTTATCCTTCAGAGACCAGCGCTATACACACACACGCACATTTAACCTTCAGAGACCAGCGCAACACACACACACACACACACACGCGCATACTATTATTTGCGATGGCCAACTCCTCTGCTACTGTAAAACACTCTGGTGCCTTTCCTCCTACAGTAGTGTTCAAAGACACCTTTTTCTTGTTAGCTGTAAAACAGAGGCCAAGTGAAGGCTATAAGCTAGGCCTACATGTTTCCATAATTAAGAAATATTAATGCAAGCTATAACTATATAAACCTACTATTCTGAATAATGTTTTTGTGTTTCATTTTCACCTGCTGCCATGTGCGTTTGGCAATGGTGTTGCATCTGAAATGTTCACAGGATTAGGCATACACTAAATCAGTCAATGGGGGCTACTTAAACATTCAATTATCCTTATTACTGTAATCTATATGCCCACTTCTGAATTGGGTTGCATCTGTAGGCCTTTCTATGAACTCAAAATAGGCTATTTAATTATTTCAACTCATTTCAGACATTCCGCAAGCTACTAATCCTCCGTAACACATATTTGAAGAACATGTGGAAATAAAACTTTACTTTTAGGGATTTAGGCTACCCTATCTGCAATACGTTACCAACAGCCTTGCTTTGTTCACTGCCGACGTATTGGATTTTTGTCGTGGAGTGGGTTTTAATTCCTCATAACTTGTCATAATAATTGTGCATTCCTCATCCGTAAAATCGCATCATCATTGAAAGTGGTGACTTGCGCTGCAACCCGCCCCTTTTATGTGAACGCGCACAAACTCCAATTAGGTTAACCCCGGCTCAACAAATCAACTTCATAATCAGCGTTGTAGTACCGATTAACACCACTTAAGATAACCAGGTTTTGTCCGTCAGAGAACATGCTAGAACCACACATGTTATTGTGACATGACGCTATTTTACGGACGAGGAATGCACAATTATTGTGACAAGTTACGAGGAATTAAAACTCACTCTACGACAAAATTCAAATACGTCGGCTGGTCAGCAGCAAACAAAGCAAGGCTGTTGGCAACGTATTGCAGATCGGGTAGCCTAAATGCCTAAAAGTAAAGTTTTATTTCCACATGTTCTTCAAATATGTGTTACGGAGGATTAATAGCTTGTGGAATGTCTGAAATGAGTTGAAATAATTAAATTGCCTATTTTGATTTCATAGAAAGGCTTACAGATGCAACACAATTCAGAAGTGGGCATATAGATTACAGTAATAAGGATAATTGAATGTTTAAGTAGCCCCCATTGACTGATTTAGTGTATGCCTAATCCTGTGAACATTTCAGATGCAACATTGCCAAACGCACATGGCAGCAGGTGAAAATGAAACACAAAAACATTATTCAGAATAGTAATATTATACTGCAAGTTATAGCTTGCATCAATATTTCTTAATTATGAAAACATGTAGTATGCTTATAGCCTTCACTTGGCCTCTGTTTGACAGCTAACAAAAAAAAGGTGTTTGAACACAACTGTAGGAGGAAAGGCACCAGAGTGTTTTACAGTAGCAGAGGAATTGGCCATCGCAAATAATAGTGGAAGGCCGATTATGGAGGGGGTTGAGGGAGACATTCGGATTCTGGTGCTGTGGAAATGTGCAGCCTTTATGTGCAGGGTAATATGACATTCAATTCAACAATTTTATGTTAAAATGGTGATTTTAATTTATTAGGCCTACCATATGCCTGATTTATTTTCGGACATACAGTAGGCTATTTTTGCTCAGATGTTCAGCATACTATATGTCCGATTTATTTTCGGACACACAGTAGGCTACTCTTGCTCAGAAGTTCAGCATCACCGATGGAATACATGAATTGTCCACGTAAGGGCATAGCTATGACGGGTGACATTAGAGACGTCTGCCTAGATTATCTGACAAAGATAACGAATTCTCTCGACTGACAATCTAGATCTTCATTGAGAATATCGTCCGGGTATATCAGCGGATTCAAAGTCAAAGTCAAAGTCAAAGTCAAAGTCAAAGTCAGCTTTATTGTCAATTTCTTCACATGTTCCAGACATACAAAGAGATCGAAATTACGTTTCTCTCTATCCCACGGTGAAGACAAGACATATTTTACCAATTTAAGTCCACAGACAAACATAACATTCAAGTAAACAAAAAAGTAAGTAAATAAGAGGGCACATATAATAATGAAAAAAAATAAGAGCAGCAAAATTTGGTTTAAATTGTGCATAGACAGTCAATAAAATACTAGTGCAAAGTCAGGCCAATAAAAGGCTTGGGTAGTTCTGTTTGACCTAAGTAAGAAAGAAAGTGACATAGTGGTGCAAGTTATGTAAGAGCAGCAGATGTGTTGTGTTTTCAGGACAACAACAAGTTGTAAAGTGTACAAGTGTGCAAGTGTGCAAGTGGAGTAGTGCACGCGGCCATTGTGGGTCCAATGTCCAGGATGTTATGTAGCTGAGGGTGGAGGGGGGAGAGGAGGGAGAGAGTTCAGCATCCTTACAGCTTGGTGTATGAAGCTGTTGGTGAGTCTGGTAGTGCGGGAGCGCAGGCTTCTGTACCTCTTCCCAGAGGGCAGTAGATCGAACAGATTGTGAGCGGGGTGACTTGCATCACTCACAATTTTGGTCGCCTTGCGGGTGAGGTGGGTGGTGTAAATGTCCTTCAGGGAGGGGAGTGAAGCACCAATAATCCTTCCAGCTGTGTTCACTATGCGCTGCAGGGCTTTCCTGTTGTATTCAGTGCAGCTTCCGCCCCACACAGCGATACAGCTGGAGAGGATGCTCTCAATGGTGCCTCGGTAGAATGTGGTCATGATGGCTGGTGGAGCACTTGCTCGCCTGAGTTTCCGCAGGAAGTACAGGCGGCGCTGAGCTCTCTTCGCCAGTGATGCAGTGTTGGTGGTCCAGGAGAGGTCTTCGCTGATGTGCACCCCCAGGAATTTGGTGCTGCTCGCTCTCTCCACCACAGCACCGTCGATGGTCAGTGGCAGGTGTTGGGTGTGACCTCTCCGGAAGTCAACAACAATCTCTTTGGTCTTGCTGACGTTCAGCAGGAGGTTGTTGTCCCTGCACCACGTGGTCAGATGGTCGACCTCCAACCTGTATTGGGTCTCGTCGCCCTTGGTGATGAGACCCACCAGAGTTGTGTCGTCAGCAAATTTCACTATGTGATTGTTGCTGTAGGTTGCAGTGCAGTCATGCGTCAGCAGGGTGAAGAGCAGCGGACTGAGCACGCAGCCTTGGGGGGCCCCTGTGCTCAGTGTGATGCTGCTTGAGGTATTGTTGCCAACACGTACTACTTGGGGCCTCTGACAGAGGAAGTCCAGTAGCCAGTTGCAGAGGTAGGTACTGAGTCCCAGTTTGTCCAGTTTGCAGATGAGTTGTTGTGGTATTATGGTGTTGAATGCAGAACTGAAGTCTATAAACAGCAATCTCACATATGAGTCTCTTTTTTCCAGGTGGGTGAGGGCTGGGTGGAGGGCAGAGCAGATTGCATCCTCTGTAGACCGCTTGGCTCGGTATGCAAACTGGAAGGGGTCCAGGGTGGGGGGGAGAATGGCTTTGATATGTGACATGACAAGCCGCTCAAAGCGGATTCAGGAGGTCTCTAAAACCCCTCGCCCTGCGAAGAGAGCCCCTCACGATTTGCGCTCCAATGTCGTTTGGATCATTCAGGTACGCCGACATTGTCTAGGGAGAAGTTGTTAGTGGAGGGGTGGTACTTATAAAGGGTGTGGTTAAACGGAAACCTCGGGTTAACCAAGAACATAACCTGGTCGGAGCAGGTTTGAGATGCAGCGTAAATTGCCATGGCAGCATACCTCGGTTAAAACATATCCACCTTTCGTAGTATGGGTTAATCGGAAGTTACGCCACATGTGATCAAGTTACTCTCAAAGTTACCCAGATAAGCCAGTAACACTGCTTCGTAGTACAGGCCCCAGCATTGTGTGTGTGTGTTATGCCCCTTCATAGAGACCAGCACTGTGTGTGTGTATCTCACCAGAGCCAGGAGCATTGAGAGGTGTCCCAGTTGGAGGGCTCCTGGTGTGTGTGTGTTATGCCCCTTCATAGAGACCAGCACTGTGTGTGTGTATCTCACCAGAGCCAGGAGCATTGAGAGGTGTCCCAGTTGGAGGTCTCCTGGTGTGTGTGTGAGCTTAGTGGAGAAGGAGTACACGTCCCCGGACTTATCTGCCACCCACACACTCTCCTCATCAGGAGAGAACGCCAACGCTGTGCACCGACGAGTCACCCATCTGCACACACACACACACACACACACACACACACACTCTGCATTTATTTATTCATCCGGTCATCTTTGGTCCTCCTCCTTTAGAACATGCCCCCATTAGCTAGCTCGTTAGCACTTTAGCTCCTTTAGAACATGCCCCCATTAGCTAGCTCGTAAGCACTTTGGCTCCTTTAGAACATGCCCCCATTAGCTAGCTTGTTAGCACTTTGGCTCCTTTAGAACATGCCCCCATTAGCTAGCTTGTTAGCACTTTGGCTCCTTTAGAACATGCCCCCATTAGCTAGCTTGTTAGCACTTTGGCTCCTTTAGAACATGCCCCCATTAGCTAGCTTGTTAGCACTTTAGCTCCTTTAGAACATGCCCCCATTAGCTAGCTCGTTAGCACTTTAGCTCCTTTAGAACATGCCCCCATTAGCTAGCTTGTTAGCACTTTGGCTCCTTTAGAACATGCCCCCATTAGCTAGCTTGTTAGCACTTTAGCTCCTTTAGAACATGCCCCCATTAGCTAGCTTGTTAGCAGTCTTTGCAACCAACGTTACAATGTATCCGTAAACAACTTTGTCGCAATGCCTCTTCAAATCTGCCTCGTTTTAATGGTTGGCCTACGCTAGCCTACGACAGTGTTGAAGAGAAAGTCATCATTCTCAAATTGACTGAGTTAAATGTTTTCTTTACATGTCTGGATAACGGGTGAGCAATGTTTAGGAGACAAACAAATGCCTTTGCACTCGTGTATAGGCATAGTACAGGCCCTTTTTCTCTGACTGAAAGTGTGCAGAACTTGTGCGTTTACATGACAATATTTAATACATATTCTCGGGGGTGACACCCCCAACCCCCTATAACTTTTGGGCTTTTTGGTGTGTGCCGGTTTTAAGTGTCCCGGTTTTAGTTCCGACAAATCTGGTCACCCTAACCTAGCCTGGGTTTCCCCATGCTGCCTTACGCGCGTGATTTTATTAAGTAT
The DNA here is from genome assembly GCF_018492685.1 of Alosa sapidissima. Taxonomy (NCBI): domain Eukaryota; kingdom Metazoa; phylum Chordata; class Actinopteri; order Clupeiformes; family Clupeidae; genus Alosa; species Alosa sapidissima. The sequence goes on along the minus strand of NC_055958.1, from coordinate 43,908,847 downwards.
AGTATTGTAACGCAGGGCATGCTGGGATACAGGAGTGAACATTTGGGGGTTTATGGCTGTATTTCTCCTTAGTTTTGAGTGTAATGTTAGCGTCTTTATTGTAACATGTTTCCCTTTTAGTTCTCCCTCATGTGTGATCCTTTTTGTGTGGGGGGCTGCGTCCTCCCCTGTATGTGTAGCGTGTGTGTGTACTTGACCTGGTCCGTGTGTATTGTGTTCTGTGTCTGTGTCCCTGCCCTTGTTCTCAATAAAGCTTGCATTGAACGAAGCTCTGTGTCCTGAAACCTCAAAACGTTACAGTATAAATACTCTTTTGATCCCGTGAGGGAAATTTGGTCTCTGCATTTATCCCAATCCGTGAATTAGTGAAACACACTGAACACAGTGAACACACAGTGAGGTGAGGCACACACTAATCCCAGCGCAGTGAGCTGCCTGCAACAACAGCGGCGCTCGGGGAGCAGTGAGGGGTTAGGTGCCTTGCTCAAGGGCACTTCAGCCGTGCCTACTGGCGCTCGGGGAGCAGTGAGGGGTTAGGTGCCTTGCTCAAGGGCACTTCAGCCGTGCCTACTGGCGCTCGGGGAGCAGTGAGGGGTTAGGTGCCTTGCTCAAGGGCACTTCAGCCGTGCCTACTGGTCCGGTTACAAGTCCGAAGTGCTAACCAGTAGGCCACGGCTGCCCCCACGCTGCTAGGCAGCCTGGATTCCATGGACCCGATTTTCACCTCAACAAAGGAACCAATCACCAGTGGTGTAGTCTACGTAGAACGCAGGTATACGCCGTATACCCACCTCAAAATTTTGGTTATTTCAGTATACCCACCTAAAATGTTCAGTATACCCACTTAAAATTCATTTTTCAATATTTAGAATAGCACAGCCACGTTTCATCAACGGCCACTTCTCATTGAAGCCTTGTAATTTAACAACACAACGATATTACACTTTACAATATTCATTCGGAGATTGCGGCAGTCAATCTCCCATGGATTCTCCGTCAGTTGTTTCCAGATATGAAACCATGCAGCGTTGACCACTGCCACTGCTTTCTATGGGGACGAATGGCTGAATGTCAGATCACCGCCATGTTTAACCTGTATCACATATTGCCAGCATCAATCAGCCTTCCCCCCGACCCCGAGCTGCCAGGTTAAAGCAGCAACACAGCAGCGTTCCAGGTTTTTAGTTGGTGACGACGAGGATGGCCAGGCGCAAAGGACAAGACCTTCGGAACTTTTTTAATAAGGTAGCCCGACCTGACGTTTCCGAAGGTAAGTTAAGAGTCAAAAACAACATTTGGGCAGCCGTGGCCCACTGGTTAGCACTCTGGACTTGTAACCGGAGGGTTGCCGGTTCGAGCCCCGACCAGTGGGCCTTGAGCAAGGCACCTAACCCCTCACTGCTCCCAGAGCGCCGCCGTTGTAGCAGGCAGCTCACTGCGCCGGGATTAGTGTGTACTTCACCTCACTGTTGTTCACTGTGTGCTGTTTGTGTGTCACTAATTCACCGATTGGGTTAAATGCAGAAACCAAATTTCCCCTCACGGGATCAAAAAAGTATATATACTTACTTACTTATACATTCACGCTTTTTATGAGACTTGTATTGCTACCAAGTTACCCTTCAGGTTGTTTAATTTGTGGACATAACACGGTAATAACACAGGCTAGTCATGCTGTAGTCTATCTTTCGTTCTTCTCTCAATACTAGCAAGCTAACATACTCTGATCCACGTTACCCTACTTAGTCTTAATATCTGGACGTTTGTTTATCTGGGACTCTTCTTTGGGAATAACTCCTAATCGCCATGTCTGTCTGTAAACGGTCTACATGATGTGTACTGTGGCTGTCTGGATTAAGTATCTATCATGAACTGTATTTACTAGCCAGAACCATGCTATCTCCATGGTATGCATGGATGGAGAGATATATTATATGTACTTAAGGGTAATAACATTATCTACCACACTGTTGCTGCGATATAATGCCAGATGCAAAAACCTTTAGTGCATGTGATGAGTTTACAAAACAGGCTATATTTCTATTGACCAACATTTAAAAATCAGCTAATCTAATTTTATTTGGGCTTGACTTGCTGTAGGCCTACTTGATAGTAACATTTTTGATTGTCATAGATGAAAATGCTTACAAATTAAACTTAAAATTGGCCTATTTTTGTCATAGCTTTTAGAGGGCTTTGCATCTGAACTCTTTGCATCTGAACCAGGGGTGTCGCTAGCTATTTAAAACATTCGGGGCTAGAGCCCAGAAATTAGAGTCCTTTTTGTCCGGGGGTTTGGGGGTTTCTCCCCCGAGAGATTTTGAAAATCGGGCTGATGAACATGCAAATTTAACCTACTTTGAGAATGAAAAGGAAGGCCAATTGGAATGACTCACGTCACGGCATTCTGAATATTTTGATGTTTAAAGACCGTGTAAGGAGAACGTCTCTTTTGCCATAGTGCACCACATACAACACCCAAAATATGACATTAAAATAGCCTGTAGAATAAACATCGTCATGCACCTCTGTCAAGTGCACAGGTGTGAGCGTTCGTCTCGGGATAAACATTTGGACGTCATCCCCTTTAATTAATGGGCTATGGGTGCCTTGAAAGCAATGCATTTGGGTTGTGTAGGCTATCACAAACTTTTGCCCAAAGAAAAACTTCCATTCTGTCAAAATCAAGACCAACATGCATTGCTTGGAAGCCCCCTCAAACAAGGTCAGATTTACCATATTTACTGCGCATGTGATTCAATAGTAAATCACGATATATTGAAACTGAGCTGATCGAAATGTCCTCCTGGGTTGCGGGAGATGATGACACACTGTGAGTTTCCACTTCTTGTCCCTGCTCTGCCCTTTTTTTTCTAAAGAAACTTCTAATATCCATTTGTCCTTCTGTACACTTATTTCGCTAAGGCTAGTTAGTAGAAGCACGAAACAGCAATGCGTAATAGCATAGAGGAGAATTAAAATTGCAACATTTTGCAACAAATGATTCTAAACCTGCCCAGATCACGTCAGATTTTCTTGCGCTGCTGTTAATGCACACAATGGACACAAACACAAAAGTCTCTTCTACGGGGCTATTTATTTCATCCACGATTAGAGTTTTTGTTGTTGTTGACTGCCCATAGATCCGGGGCTATCCCCGGAGGATCCGGGGCTATAGCCTCGAATGCCCAGATCTAACGACGCCACTGATCTGAACTCATATGAAACAGAGTTGTTCATTGTTTTCTCTAGATGGCAGTGGCAGTCAGCAACAAGGTTGACCTTGACACTGAGATGGTGGACCAGCAGGAGCAAGCAGGAACTTCAAGAGCTGGAGAGGGTATTTGATGATTATTTACTATTGGTTTTGAAAGTGAATTTATGCCGTCCCACACGCATGCAAGGGGCAGGTAATTGCAAATCTGCGACCCCCACAAACATTTTTGTCCCTTAATATTGGTCCCGAGGGGTCGAGTCCCGACCCCTAGTTTGGTAACCACTGAGCCCATTACTGGCCAAATATACAGTATGCCCACCTCAAAAAAGTAGACTACACCACTGCCAATCACAGAACGGAGGGGGGACAGCAAGACGATGACGACACACCGAAACGGTTATGAGCTACGTACAGACACATTTGATAGACATTCGTAGCACCCAATAAATGGCTCTGGGCATTCGTAAACCACGTCTCAAATACGAGAAAATGAATGTGTAGTTCCCAGACCCCATCTTAATGAGAGGAGGTCTGGCGTTAGCCAGGCTAACAAATACCGGCCTTTGTATCTGCTAACCCCACACACCTGCCTTCTCACCCCCCCCCACCCCACACCACACCACACCACACACACACCTGCAGCTCTGGAGGTGCCAGTCCGGTTCTGTCGCCAGAAGCAGCAGGCGTTTGCGGTCGTCGGTCAGGGCCAGCAGCCTGCCGCTAGGAGACGCCGCCACCGCGAGCACCGCATCGGAGCCCGCCTCTTCTCCACACTCCTCCCTGTAGCAGCGCACCGAGACACACGGGGAGATAGGGGGATATATATATATATATATATAGAGAGAGAGAGAGAGAGAGAGAGAGAGAGAGAGAGAGAGAGAGAGAGAATGCACCAAGTTGGTATGCCAACCGCCATTAAATTTAAGGAAGAAGAAGAAGAAAAAGAGAGAAAGAGAGAAAGAGAGAGAGAGAGAGAGAGAGAGAGAGAGAGAGAGATGCCATTTGTAAAGGAGAGTTTTGGGTACGTCTGAAAATGTGATAGACTATAAAAACTCCTGTGTCCTGTCCAGTAAGTTTGTTTGTCGGACTCGCCTGCTGTTGTCGGATGCGACGGCCTCCTTCGGTTTCAACTCCAATTTACTGCAGTCGAACACGAACGCGTCTCTGAAATCACAACACAGCTTTCATCATGAACACAGCATCCTCTCTCTCGCTCACATAACGTTACACACCCCAGCGCTATCCCGGGGTACCAACCAGATAACGACACCGACTCACCGACTCTCGCACGTGTGTACAGCTGTCAGTTTTTCCCCACTTGTTGTAACTAGCCATTCACCACATATCACGGCTGTCGCCATATCTGCTGAGCGATATCCTCACATGGGTCGTTGCTGAGACTATGTCGCGCATTTAAGACGTCACTGTCCGTTGCTGACGTACCAAGCGAGTCTGTAAACAGCAGCAGTGGGAGCAGTGGTGCGCTGAACGTATAGCGCGTGTACCTTCGAACTATAGGGTAGGGGGCGTGTCCCTGCAGTGCTATACAAGGACCCTCCATTACAGGCAAGCTGACAAGCACACCGGGCGACTTCAGCAAGGGATCGCTTCGCAGTTTTTATAGAACAACAGTTATTTACTTTCCCTGCCGAACGGCGTCTGCGAAAAGCCGGCGTGCATCTCCCTGTGCTCAACCTGCCTGCAAAACTCCTTGGCGTCGCACGGAGCTAGAGAACAGGTAAGTTGCGAGTTAACTTTCAATGAACTTTTGGCAAAGTCACCGTGACCCTTGGTTCACCTCGTTGCAGTCAGCCAAATGCATTTAAAGGCCTTGTAAAATGGCGTGGTCTATGCCAGCTCGACCCGTACGTATAGCCCACCATACATTTGGCAAGGTTCCAGTTGGACAATTGGGTCCTAAATTAAAGTAGGTTTTACCGGCCTGGTTTTGCTTAGCCGAGGCCTAGCAGACGCTAGGACAACTTTATGTAGATTATTACTCAACATCTTAAGATGTGGCTCATCAGCCCTGTTATTGCAAACTGTGCTTCATTGCAGCTGTTACTAGGTTTCAATGGGCTTCTCTGCACCACAACTGCACGTCGACTGGAATTAAATCCAGATTTAATATTATGATGTTTCTGGAGCACGCTACTAACCTGTGTAACGTTAAATGGTTGAATGTTTCGAGGTGTTTTCACAATGTTTCAGGCTGTGGCTGTAGCCAAACGACCTGTCATTTCTGACAGGGAATCAGCTGCAGATTGTTTTATTATCGAGATCCTCCGCGCGACAAGGGGGAGGAGACAGACTGTCCTAGCCTACAGAAGCCCGTGCGACCGCAGGAACGCAACAGCAGCGAACATGGCGGCCTCCCTGTTAAGGATCGGACGGCTCGGAGCACTGAAGGTAACACCGTGTACTTTCTCAATTAAAACATTCTTCGTAGCTTGTAACCTCGTGTGAATGGTCTGAAAAAGTTCCCGAGGCCCGATAGATGTTAGAATTAAATGCATGTCGCTGAACTGTCTTTACTAGCGCCTGCGAAAAGACAATTAAGTTGGGATGCGCGTGGAAATCAAGATACTTAAATGAAAGTTAATGTGATCCTATGAACGGCTCTGGAGTCGAGGGATAAAATACTAAATGTAACCTTTTCGTTTGCTAACGTTCATACCCTAGTCTTATATATCGCAGTGCAAATTATCGGCCTTCATTCGTTCACATTTCATTATTCAAACCGAAGCACTTTGTGAATGTCATGCGCATCTCACAAGAATTACGTTTCTTCTCAAGCTTAACGCTTAGTTTTGTATTCACAAAGTTTATTGAGCTCTATAATTAACTTGGCGATTTGGGAGATGTTCATATTCATTTGTGGGTCATTGGCAGCTTTGGGACTCTGTGTAGTCGTGGGCTATAGGGATCAGGACACTCGGAAACACCAACTTTCCAACTGGAAAGCAGCCGCCCAGATAGCACATTCATTATGGCCCAAAACTGGCTTGGCATTTTGGCAGAGTTTTGGAGGGATAAAAACAAAAGGAGGCCAAAACTCACCCAAAACCAATTGTGGCATTCCAAAATATGGCCATAACCATCGCAAAGAGAGACCAAAATCCAGCCAAAAAGTAGCCAAAACTGACCCAAAGTGAGGCCATAAGTATGCCACATGTATGTAATCTATGAAACTCCACTTAAATCTTTACATTTATTTAATTTTGCAATATGTCTACATTAGTTGTATACATTAATTGCTATGTCCTAGTGCACTAGGCTCATAATGTTAAATTGGCCTATATGTCAATAGATATTTTTACAACCACAAAAAAACACGAAGCTTAAATGCATTTCATTGTGATTTTGTATTTATTAAGTCATATGAGCATACTTATTACTGTAAACGGGTAGACTGTTGGCAGAGCAAACAGAATTTCTTCTCACAGCATCTGAAATTGACAACATACACACAAAGACAAAAGAAACACAATTACTAAATCTACTCTTTAAATAGCCTTGGAAATTGTTTAGTGAAGTTTAATTCAGATGTGGTCATTGAGTGTAGGGTAAAAATGAGGCTGTATTAGGCCTACAGTGATTGAAACTTACCCATTACTACTGCCTTAAGGTGCAGCTCCACTGCCTTATGCCTTATGCACTGAAAACAGAAGAGAACAAAGGGAATTAAGTGGATGTGTTCATTGATATAAGTCTGTCTGTGTTTCAAAATAAGTTTGCCACATGCAGAGCATTTCACATGTTAACTAGCTACTATATTAGGGCAAAAGAAAAATATAAAAACATCTGTTAGAAATTGATCTTAATGCCTTAATTAAAACAAATAGTAAAAATCCAACCTTTAAGGACACCAATTTTCTTAGTGAATGAAGAATGTATTGTAAATAAATAAATGTTCTTCCTTAAATTACAGGGGCAATAAGTATTTGACCCCCATGTTAAATTCCCATAGAGGCAGGCAGATTTTTTTTATTTTTAAAGGCCACTTATTTCATGGATCCAGGATACTATGCATCCTGATAAAGTTCCCTTGGCCTTTGGAATTAAAATAGCCCCACATCACATACCTGTCACCATACCTAGAGATTGGCATGGTGTGTTTTTCAGTTAGCCTATTAGCTGGTTTGATTTGCATTGAACCCAATGAGCATTTTAGTCAACTTTAGCATGGGTTCAAATACTTATTCTCCCCACTGTATTTGTTTATCCAACACCAGCTTTGCAAATAACGATGTCCACAGACAAGGTAGAATATTTTGCATGACTTATAAAAGTACGATGTATTGCGACATCAGATGCAAGTCAAATTTGTAGTTTCTTATGTCTCATTCCATCGAACTACAGATCCGCTACCCGATCTGGCAAACTTACATAGTGCGGTTATAACCGATAAAGGGCCGCGAAGCGAATGCAGAATTGCCGTTCACCCTGTTACGAGTTGATGAACCACTGAAACGATTTTGGAAACATTATTTTAAGGTACAAAAAACTCTTTGGTGTTGCTTTAAGTTTGCCTGTGTTTCACAAGTTTGCCACCTGCAGAGCCTTTAGATTAACAAGCTAACGTTAACTAGCTACTTAGCCAGTAGGCTACGTTACACCTACTGTAATAAAAAGACGTGTCGTCGATAAATAACGTTTGCATAGTGGGCTGTTACAAAGCTGTTCACCAAAACGAAGCTGTAGTCATATCTGTTATAGAGCTATGTAGAAACATGACTATATTTGTATACAAGTCAGACGTGTATTTGAAGACAGGAAAATGTTATTACCGTCTGTGATGGTGCTGGAGAAAGTGAAGTGGCCTACTAGACGTCTCTTCTAGAGAAAATTCCCGGTCTTTGATCAGTCTTCTGGCAAACCACAAGGTCGCCAAAACGCACCTGCATAAGTCAGTAAACCGTCCCGCTATTTGCCCATTCATCTGGTTAACCAGACATATGCCATAACACATCTACCGCTGACGCCATTTTATCTATTATGGTAAACCACAATCTTGCCACAGTTCAGCCGAAAGCATTTACTTTGCCGCTTCTATGCCAAAACAAACCCAAAAATACCAAACGTATGCCAGACTTGTGCTACAGTGGGTCCCCGTTAAGTTTGGACGGGTTCCTTCATGAATCACGCACCCCATTTTCTCAGCAGAAATGGCACAAACTGCAGTTGACACAAACAACCACAAGGTGTCACTTGGGTGCCACAACTATTTTTGATGCGACTGACTTACTGCTTCCATGATGCAGCGGGGGCACGGGAACTTAAATTGATCACGGTAGTTTAAGCTTACACTTGACAAAACATTCTAATATGAAAATGTAGATTCAATTGTTGTAAAATGGTGCAGCTCCTTTAAGAAAGCACCGTGTGCAGGGATGGAGAGAGAGAAAGCGAGAGGGGATAGGCCTATGTGTGTTAGAACTTAGCGTGTGGAAAAAGTATGTGCTGTTGAGACTGGAGCGAGTCATATTAAAAAAAAAAGCAATTATCCTCATTCATTGCAACCGCAGCATGCCTGCTTGCCGACGTTCAAACGAAAAATATATCAAAGCACCTTTTGCGTTTGAATGTAGCACGAAAAAATGTTTAAACAGCTGTACAAATGATTTAGCTAATTGATTATATAACCTGTACACCAGCAATTGTTGAACATTTACCTGTACAAGTACATTGACAGTAGCCCAGCCTAACAGCATGTTGTAGGCCTACTGTAGAAATTTCACTTAAATTGCAACCGCAACATGCCTGCTTGCCAACGTTCAAACGACAACGAAAAAGATAATAAAACAACAAGAGGGTTGAGTCTGAATGACACTGAGTTTTTAGACACTGAGTTTTTGTAGTTAAGAAATATTTTCGTATAAAAAAAATGGTCATTCTTCAATCTCCTTCACTGACGCCTATGGAAAAGGCTTAACGTCCCAAAACAACGATCAATGATCATCAAATTTCTCTCTCACATTGCTCCTCATAACCATCTATAAAAAAAGTGTGTTTTCTTTTCTTTTTGAGCACATCCGAATCCCAGGACATAACGCACTGGACCTTATAATAGGCTCGAGATATAATTCCAAAGGGGGCAGATAGGGGCCACTGCACTTAAAACTTAAAAAGATGAAGCTTTCCGAACTTTGAAATTGCGATCAGTGACTGGCATCGGGTGAACGAAGCTTTTCGAAGTTGAACAGGCTATTAAAAACTATTTGCGCACCTCCATGTCACAGGAGAGACTGGGCTCTCCCTTCTATGAAAAAGACGTTAGGCTACCTGCAAACTGGCCTATGATTTCATTGCTGAGTTTGCGGCAAAGCAAGAAAATGTTTTTTTTTTCCTGAGTCAGGATATGGCGAGTCAGTGTCATTTATTTGTCCAATGTTAGCCTATAGATACAGACCAGTACATCTTATCAATAGTTTGAATGTCGTGTGTGTTTCTGCTCATTGACAAATACCGTTCAGCACAATGATTCATGCCCAATTAATTCCCCCTGTTAAAGTGTTCGCCTTTGTTACACTATTTGGTTTCGTGATGTAGCCTATGATAAACACCATATGGCAAAATATGTGACTCAGCTAATGTTATAGGCTATACAATTTCCCCTCTTAAAGGCAAGCTGATGTAGCTTATTAGACTAGGCTACTATTAAAATACACCGACGGTAGCCTTGGCTATGTGTAAAGTAAGCTATCGCATGATTTCATGCACGTAAGTGAAAAGGGCCTTGCATCTGTCAAGTTCGCACAGGGCCTCGCATCCCCTTGCGACGGCCCTGCAGCTCCTCCTAAGACAGCGAGGAAAAAGTTAAAATACGCTATAAACCCGGGAAAAGTTGACAGGTTTGTTTCGGTCCCGGTGATTATTTGTAAAATTGTGCAAACGACAGCCTTTTCAAGGCATTTCAAGGAAGGAGTCGTAGCATGCAAGCTCCCAAATTGACCCAGTAGCCTAAGGCATCAATAAATTGTTGGGACTGGGGAGGGTCATGCGTTTTTTCTCAATCACTTTGGAGGGTCATAGAAAAAATTCTTGCTGGCGAGGGAGGGTCACGTCTTTTTTGACTAACGCTCCCAAAACTCCTCCGGTAGCCCCTTAATTAAATAAATAACGAACAGTCCCTAATTGATTAATAGCCTAGGCCTACACCAGCAATTGTTGAACATTGACCTGTACAGGACATTGACAGTAGCCCAGCCTAACAAGCAAATGTTGCAAAATACATCAAAAGACGCAATTAATCAGAAATAAATAATGTAATCTGCATCGCTTTATTTAACAAACTGCAAGCAACAAGAGCATTGAGTTCGCTGTAAGGCCAAACCCAAGAGCAAAGCCTATCTGTTAAGGCAGTCGATAGGCTATATAACGAGCTGTGTGCCTGGAAAGACGATAGATGACGGCTCTGGTCATCCCATACCCTCCCCCCACTTCCTGTAGCCTACCATTATGAAGGCCTGTAGCCTAAAACGACTCGTTGCCGTTTTGTGACATTAAGCTTTTTCACGTTAAGCCCCCCTCCCCCATCCCCTTCTTTCACAAGCAGTGGGGGAGCGCGGGGCACAAAGTAACACTTTTTGGTAGACAAAGGAGGGTTCTCCGCGCTTCTGTCGTTTGGCCACAATCCGTTGCAACCAGGCCAGGACAGATATTTTAGAGAGGAGAGACGCTGGTGCAGCTCAGATGTCTTCTTAATTTTCTTTATTCTTAAGTAAAAGGTGCAGAACATTATTAAACTTTGACTAACATTTCGATGTGTCTGTTTTTGACTAACGAACATCGAAACGTTAGTCAAAGTTTAATAATGTTCTGCACCTTTTACTAAAGAATAAAGAAAATTAAGAAGACATCTGAGCTGCACCGGCGTCTCTCCTTCTCTCTAACACTTTTTGGCTTTGGCTAAATATTTCTAAAATCATTTGAGCTTCACTAGTCACATGTTTTAACAAGCAACACTTGTTATTGAACTAATAACAGACGTGTGTCGAAAATTGACTTTATTTTCCATAGGGAGAAATAACATATGCAGAGTCTAACCAAGGTCAATCTTGCCAAAAAAGCCCTCAAACCTGAAAACACATGAGGCAAAAGTCCAAAACATCACAAAACTAACTAAACTAACACGTGCATATTTTTGTATTGCAATCATTGTAGCCTACAGTTGTAACAGCGCGTAACAGTCGTTTTACTCCCCGGATGCGCTCATTATAAAGAACGTTTAACGTGTCCCAAAAACAGCTATCAATTAATCACCAAACGTCTTATAAACAAGTATTGCCAGGAGCAACACCTTGCAAAAAATGATAATAGGCCTTTATATGGCTCTGCTCCTGCCTAGATTCGAACTCAGAACTACCTGAAAGTTGCAGACCTGTTCTGTAAATACGTGCATTAACCCACTCGACCGTCAGACAACGCTATCTGCTTCGAGTAGGCCTATTGGGTAGGACTGTAGCCTACACTGGTTGCTGTGGCACAGTCTTGAGTGACCGAATTCGTTTTTCTTTGTCATATGAATGCTGTCATTTTGTTAACATTACTGTTAAGGAGATGCTGTAGGCAAAGTCTATATTTCAACCTCGTTAGTGTAGTAAAAAAAATCAGAACTATTCACAAGGTTTCTGGGCAGCATATTTATGTTCTGTTAGCAAGCGAACTTCTCATGACTACCGACAAAGTAGCCTACTGCCAGCTGACGAAGCTCTCATTTTAAAACATTACTGAGAGACAGGCACTATACAATCAAGAAATCTTGCCACTGAATCCAAAACTATGTTTAACATTATGTACAAGGCTTAGGCTACAGTGGACTAGCATGTTGCAGGGGCTGCTAAAAACACAGAGAAACGCACTGAAAACTCGGCCAATCACAGCCCTTGCTGTCGAATGCGCCGTCTGGTTCGACCGTGGAACTCCACAGCGGACTATGCTGCCCCCAAGCGGCTGCAGTTGTACTTACATTTCACCATTCACCATGATCGTGAATGAAGTGTCAATTTTTAACTGGGACCCACTGTATGTGTGCTATCTGGGCGGTTCTGTCAGCCCACGTTACAATGTATTTGAGTGCAAAAAGCAGAATTAAAGATACAAGGTCCTAATTTAAACACGGAGTGCAAAGGCACTTAATGAACGAAGTGCGAGTTAAAGCGATCATCTGGATGTGGGAGCAAGGGCTGACCCACTGATGTTTGTGGTTAGGATCCTGTTCATGGTATTAAAATAGCTAATAGATTTTTTTGCCTCGTTATTGAATTTAGTTAGACGTTGCACTTTGCCTGCCCACAGTCTCAATCACAATATGTAGGGATGAGTAGGTCACCAACTCTCCAAACAACCCACTCGGCGCTAAATGAAATGGAAGCCTCATGGGACAGACATCTTGCTGTAGGCTACTACTTGCTGTACAAGAAAAGAATGCACTTTACTCTATGCTGCTACGCAATAGGCTACCAATCTGCTACACAAGCAATAGGCTACCAAACTGCTACGCAATAGGCTACCAATCTGCTATGCAATAGGCTACTAATGTAGGCTATACCTCTACAGATACAGTGGTCAGTATATAGGCTAGTTTACATCTACAGATGCACAGTGGTCAATATATGACTAGCTTACATCTACAGATACACAGTGGTCAATGTATAGACTAGCTTACATCTACAGATACACAGTGGTCAATGTATAGGCTAGCTTACATCTACAGATATGCAGTGGTCAATGTATAGGCTATCTTATATGTCTTGTCTTCACCATGGGATAGCGAGAAACGTAATTTCGTAATCTCTTTGTATGTCTGGGCATGTGAAGAAATTGACAATAAATTAGACTTTGACTTTGACTTTACATCTACAGATATGCACTGGTCAATGTATAGCCTAGCTTACTGTACCTCTACAGATATGCACTGGTCAATGTATAGCCTAGCTTACTGTACCTCTACAGATAGGCTAGAGGTACAAGGCTGTAATAGCCTTGAAACGCTTATACTAACTGCAGTAATATTTAAAGCTTCTAAAAACGATAAATGCAACCTTTTAAGTCATAGAAAAACACCACAAGAACTGGTACAATTGTAACATCGATAGCCTACATTTTTACCAGTGTTTTATTCTCAAGATATAGCGTAGCTATGGAAACGTAAATACACACATCATGGAACTATCTACAATCTTATAGCCATCCAAATATGAATGGTCTACAATTAATTCCAGAACAAGCTAACCTGCAAAATTCAAGCATCGCAAAAAAATAGCCAACTTTGAAACATTAACTGTTTAATTGCTTTGTGAAATTTGTGCTGGTGGACTACATGTCGCTGTTAAGTCAAATTCTTAACAAACGATAGCATATTTTTGAATTCTATTTCAACTTTCTTGGAGTAGGCCTAAACATGTATGAGTCCTTTCTGGCCAAATTTCACAGCTTTCAAGTCTATCTTTAAATGTTAAAACGGGCTTGTCTTGGAATTGCCAGGTCATGCAAATAGATGCTAGTTAGCACATTTGCAAGTTTTTGTGTAAACTAGGCTGTTGGTGTTTCATAGCCTTTAGCTTGTGTGTAGTTATTTGCTAGATTTCGACAAGAGCTTGTAGTTATTTGCTAGATTTCGACAAGAGCTTGTGACATTGCTTTAAAGTAGGCTACTTGGCAATGGCAAGGGCTCACGCAAGCTGGCAAACACGGCCCACTATGTGGTGAACCCCTCTGCTATAAGCTCATCTTGAAGTGTTTGTTAGCTAACTGTATAGAATGTGGTGCTATCAAAGCAAGATGCTACAGATGGCGTATGACGTGCAGTGATGCCTTGTATTTAAAAAAACATACGAACAAAAAAAACGCTGGAGATTTAAGGGGCATCTTAATCAGGCACTGAACTCGGTGTCCAACCCTATTTTCGGATCCATGAAATAGAGCCAATGATGATATTGTTATTTTGAAAACATGTAAATTTGTACCACGACCGGAATAGCGGGAAAAACTAGTTTTATCGATGTATTGATATGAATGGAGTGTGTCGTGTTTGTATGATTGGCGTGTTTGTGTATTGATAAGTGGCGTGTTTGTATGATTGGCGTGTTTTGTGTATTGATATGAATGGTGTGTGGCGTGTTTGTGTATTGATATGAATGGTGTGTGGCGTGTTTGTGTATTGATATGAATGGTGTGTGGCGTGTTTGTGTATTGATAAGTGCCGTGTGGCGTGTTTGTATGATTGCCGTGTTTGTTGTATTGATATGAGTGGCGTTTGTGTTTCAGTGTGTCCAGCTCGAGAGTTGGGCATCTCTGAGAAGGGCTCCGGCGGCTGCTTTCAGCTCCAAGTCTGGGGACAAGAAGAATTCCAAGAAAAAGTCAAGTGAGTTCCCCATGTCGGTGTGTGTTTGCTCTGCCGTTCAGGGAAGGTTGTTTTCTCCCACAAACAGTTATTCATGCTCAATGAACTACTCCAGAAGGTTCAGCTGGGTTCTCTTACTTATTCCAACAACACAAGGGAGATTCTGGTACCCTTCTCATGCACAGTTTAAATCCTAACCCTAACCCTGTCTAATATATATTTATAACCCCGTCTAACAGATATTTAGCTCTAGCGACCATCTCCAGTGGGGCAATTAGTTACCTGTGTGAGGGGCAGTTAGTTACCTGTGTGAGGGGCAGTTAGTTACCTGTGTGAGGGGCAGTTACAGCTAGTTACCTGTGTGAGGGGCAGTTAGTTACCTGTGTGAGGGGCAGTTATTTACAGTTAGTTACCTGTGTGAGGGGCAGTTAGTTACCTGTGTGACTGGGTGCTGCTAGGAGAAGTGGTCAGAAACAAATGGTCAAGACCTGAAGAGGTCACAGGAAAGCTTTGAAGAGACCAGAGGGAAGCTGAAACGGACGACATCAGGGGAAAGCAGGAGACCTTGTGAGGAGGCTGAAGCCATGAAAAGATTGTGGGGAATCTGAAGAGATCTGTGTGAAGCCTGACGAGATCTGGGTAGAAGACTGCACAGCTGGTGAGAAGACTGCACAGCTGGTGAGAAGACTGCACAGCTGGTGAGAAGACTGAGGAGCTGAAGAGAAGAACCTGTGAAGAAACCAGGAAGAAGCTGAAGACCAAGTGAAGCAGGAGAGATGAGACACCAAGATGAGTGCCTTTAGTGAGACACCAAGTAAACAAGATTACCTACAATCCCAAGCAGCATCCACAGCATCACTGTTGTGAAACCAAGGTCAAAGCCTGCCCCATCAATGTTCTGTGTGTAAAAGACATTTAGTGACATTAGTCCCCCTGTTAGGATGCTGGAGAATATGTTTGCTACATTGTTTATTCCTTTTGTGTTACAGGTTCACAATATTTTCATTCATAATTAATTTCTTTGTCAAATTTCATGACCGTAAGCAAGTGAGGATCGTCAGGGAGGGAAACCGTGCTAATTCCCTCACAAAACCCTTGTCTGCCAAACCGCTTGGAGACGAGGTTGTTGCCAAACCGCTTGGAGACGAGGTTGTTGGCTGATGCAGACCTGATAACGACTCAGCTGCATTAGAATCATAATTTATTTTTCATTGAGCAAGTCCAACAAAATTAAAATAAATTAGTGTCATGTTTTGTAGGGTGTTGTGTGTTCTGCAAAGAGGCAGCTCTGTCTCTGTACTGAGGATGAATTCTTGCATATTTCTGGGGGTCATGCAGCAGAAGACAGTCGTAGTTGGGATGCTCATTCTGATGGTGATCTGATGATCCAAAAGGTTTTTAGAGTTTTTAACTTCTGTGAGTGATTTGCTTTGGCAGGATACTTAGTGGAGGAAGAAAACTCCAATTATCATATTGCCATTTTCACGTACTCGTATTAATTTTGTCAGACGAGACAACAAAATATGTTCATGAACAAGCTTTACAAAATGAGAAGACAGAATATCCAGCTGTTACGCCTTGCGAAGTGGGTGGGTCTCTCTGATAATGCTCTAAACTGGTTTCAAACCTACATTACTGGCAGAGATTTTTATATCAGTCTAGGAGATCATGTATCTGAAAAACATGACTTGCCTTTTGGTGTGGCCCAGGGGAGCTGCCTTGGTCCCCTGCTATTTTCTCTATATATGCTTCCATTGGGAAACGTCATAAGTCAACATAATGTAAACTTCCACAGCTACGCAGATGATACCCAATTGTATCTTTCTGTGGAGCCAACTAACCCAGATGGCCTTTGCTCCCTCACTGCATGCCTAACCTCCATTAATCAGTGGATGAGCAAAAACTTTTTGAAACTAAATGATGACAAAACAGAGGTACTTCTGGTTGGACCAAAACTAAAGCGAGATATTATTCTTAGTAATCTGGGGAACTTGGCACACCAGGTCAAACCAAAAGTAACAAGCCTCGGTGTCATCTTAGATGCAGAGTTAAGTTTTAAGCCCCATATCAGTAAAGTTACTCAGACAGCCTATTTCCACTTGAGAAACATTGCCAAAGTGCGGCCCTTTTTATCTCAACAAGATGCAGAAAAACTAATTCACGCCTTTATCACTAGCAGGTTAGACTACTGCAATGCACTTTTCACTGGTCTTCCCAAAAAACATCTAAAGAAATTGGCACTCATACAGAACTCTGCGGCTAGACTTTTAACTAAGACTAAGAAGAGAGAACACATCACCCCTGTGTTGGCTGAACTGCACTGGCTCCCTATTTCCTATAGAATTGATTTTAAGGTTATGTTAATTACTTACAAAGCTCTGAATGGCATAGCACCTTCATACAGAGGGTCCCCGTTAAAAATTGACACTTCATTCACGATAATGGTGATTCACGCAGCTGGGTGACATGTAAGTACAACTGCAGCCGCTTGGGGGCAGCATAGTCCGCTGTGGCGTTCAACGGTCGAACTGGACGGCGCATTCGACAGCAAGGGCTGTGATTGGCCGAGTTTTCAGTGCGTTTCTCTGTTTTTAGCAGCCCCTGCAACATGCTAATCCACTGTAGCCTAAGCTTTGTACATAATGTTAAACATAGTTTTGGATTCAGTGGCAAGATTTCTTGATTGTATAGTGCCTGTCTCTCAGTAATGTTTTAAAATGAGAGCTTCGTCAGCTGGCAGTACTGCCCTACAAAGGCAAAAGACCTTAACTCGCCAGAGTGTGAAACTGAGAAAAATGACTTTAAAGTTTTTTTGTTGTCCAGCCAATTGTATGATAGGTAGGACACTGAAAATTTGCCAAGTAATTGTCATAATGAATACATGTATCTACATGAAAAAAAAATCAGCTCAAACTTGACCTTTGACCCTTATTTGGAAGTTACTGTATTCTGCCTTTGCATTATCTGCAAAACAATAATGGGTCATACAAAGGCAAAATACCTTAACTTCTAATTTATTGACCATTTGGACTTTTATCACTCTATAGAAACATTTATATGATAACAATGATAGCCTTAAGATAACATTTAGTGAGTTTTGTCTAGTAAGGCTTAATATTAGGCCTCCATCAACAGAATATTACAAAATACAAAATAATGAGAAGGCTACACTGGAACATTTTAAAACTTTATCGTTGTACTTAATTTAAGTAAAATAACACTTTAAGAGCCAGAAAACCAAAAAACAGCCACAACATGATCCAAGCCAATGCCATTGGAAACATATGCAATTACAGGAATTTTGCTACTCATGGACACATAATAATTTACTGTCTGTGTCGTGCGGGCGGCGGAGGAGTCACACATTGATTGGATTTCTTTCTTGACAAATTAAAGGGACATCGACTTAAGGACATGCTGTGTAGTTTTGTTCGTATGGGAGTCAAATATTTTGCAACCAACACTGTCTAGCTTTAGCTAATAGCTTACTCATAGCGACACTTAAAATTGAATGACAACATCCGAACAACGTTGCACTTTGATAGATTTTAGGCTAGCTAGCCTGCACATAATTATATTGCGAATGGGCTTGCTGAAAACTTGTGATGGATTTAAACAATGGATTTGTCTTCTCAGTGGATGTTGTTTTCCATGGATTTTTTTAAAGGTAAGCTGCGATCTAAGTTCTATCTGCTGGGTTAGTTTGTGTGCGACATGTTCTCCTCGCCGGGGAGGGACGGGGAGGTGTATCGTGAGGCGTCCCCAACCCACTCGCTTTGTTTTCTGCCAGTGAGTGGACTTGCAGATTGGCAGGCAGCTAGCCACCCTGTATGGCACGAGAAAACGTGTACTAGGCTACTAGTTAATAGTATCCAGGCTTTGAGACATTTATGGTGTCTTACAGTTGCCTGGCACAACATCTATCATGTAGGCTATTTGTGGATCAGGAACAGTTAACTAGCTAACTAGGCTACATCCTAGCTGAATTTCATAGTTAATGCTAGATAGTAAAACAACCACTGCAACATTTTCTTTTCACTTTATTGAAGTAGTGTGGCTGAAGTGCTTCAATTAGGCCTACATACAATACATAGGCATAAGACACTCTGCCTTTGTTTTACCCACCACCAATGTTAATATGGTTTGCTGCGCTGAAATTACGGTGCACTGTAACTTAATTCCAGCGTTCTATAGAGCCGCGAAACAAAGCTAAAGAACCACAACTGATGTTACGGGCTATGCCTTGGCTTACCCTCTGCTTTTTGAAGTTACGGCAAAAACAGCATCTTATTTTGATAAGAAAACAACAAAATTGACTCAAGATATTTGTCCACATGATAAAATTGATGCCCATTGTTCCAAAAATGACAAAAACTCATTTTTGATAAAATTGAAGTTACGGCCTTTTGCCTTTGCACGGCAGAGTAGGCTACTTTGTCGGTAGTCATGAGAAGTTCGCTTGCTAACAGAACATAAAAATGCTGCCCAGAAACCTTGTGAATAGTTCTGACACTAACGAGGTTGAAATATAACCTTTGCCTACAGCATCTCCTTAACAGTAAAGTTAACAAAATGACAGCATTCATATGACAAAGGAAAACGAATCCGGTCACTCAAGACTGTGCCGCAGCCGTGGGGCAGAAGACGCTTGGTGGCCGTCCACAACGTTATAAACTTAACCTAAATAGTCGGCTGCTGTAAGCTACAATCGGATTTTATTGTATACCCCTGTTGTCTCAATGATGATAACATCTCATTTCCGACTATATTTCAAAGTGTGCCGTTCATTTGCATTATTAACATAACATCGTATTTTGTCATTTTTGGCGAAGACATGCATTCCGTTAGGGATATTGAACATATTTAACATTCTCTAACCATCGTGATTTCGAATTGGTGCAGTTGTCAGCACAAAAACTCATTTTATTCTTTTGCTATTTTGCATTGCTCTATGCTGTTCTATGGTGCTTTCTGCCTCTTGGTTGCGCACGCATGTTTTCGTGGCGTTTCATAGAAATCCATATATAATGAGCGCATAAAACGACTTGTTGGCGTTTTGGGACATTAATCTACATGTAGGCTACGTTAAGCTTTAAGGATTGTATGTCCTTAATTTATTTATATAGGCCTATTTAGGCTACTTGCGCAAACCCTGGATACTTTTATTGCCACACAACAATATTGGTGGTATTTGTTACATTAGCTTCAAAAGGCACCGCTTCAGAAAGCTGCACTGCTTGTGAAAGAAGGGGGTGGGGGAGGGGAGCTTGCAGCCAAGTGTCGGAAAAATGCATAGCCTACAACACAGAACCCGCTTCTCGCATTAGTCACTGACAGTAGACACGCTTCCAGCCTAATGACTTTCACACATTTTGAATGATTCACAGCATTTTGAATGATTTACACATGCTGCAAACACCCGGCCCGCGGGCCAAATCCGGCCCGCGTCCTGCCCAATTCCGGCCCGCGACGTATGACAAAATAATAATGTAATCCGGCCCTTGAGGCTATTAATTGCGACAAACAACGATACTGCTTAAAATAGACGATAGATCCAGGTACGGTGACAAATCTCATTTGTAGGCCTACTCTACTCTTCAAACCCAAAATCGCTGCGCAAAGTTTTCAGGAAATACTTGTATTACACGCGAGAAACACAAAGACGTGCATATGTAATGACGCGGAAGCGATGCAGGCCATAGTGTTGCAGAAATTGAAGCAGAAATTAAGCAGAAATAGGCCTACACCAAATGTTGAAAAACGTTCACGTGTGATGAAGTCTTAGGTAAGCTATGTTATTCACCTATTCTAATTCTGAAGAAGAATATCCTTTTGGAGATTATGATCGATCGTCTATGACAGTGATAGTCACGGTGCGTCTCTGAATGGAGGTGCGTGTATACAACGGTGTCCACTAAGCATACCATGCTTGTTTCGACCTTCTGCCCAACATAGCTTGGAGGTTGCAGTGGTAATCGTGATAATAGTGTCCGTAATGGATGTGGTACAGACAGCAGGGCTAGTAGAAATAGGGCTCTAAAGAACTACAAAGTCACCCGCAATATGATGCGAACTTCTGGGTACTGCAGAAAATATTTCTTAACTTCAAAAACTCAGTGTCTAAAACTCGGTGTCATTCAGACTCAACCCTCTTGACGTTTGGTGATTAATTGACAGCTGTTTTGGGACACGTTAAACTTTCTTTATAATGAGCGCATAAAACGACTTGTTGTTTGGGACATTAAGCTACGTTAAGCTTTTTCACGTTAAGGATTGTATGTCCTTTAATTTATTTATATATTTAGGCTACTTGCGCAAACCCTGGATACTTTTATTGCCACACAACAATATTGGTGGTATTTGTTACATTAGCTTCAAAAGGCACCGCTTCAGAAAGCTGCACTGCTTGTGAAAGAAGGGGGTGGGGGAGGGGAGCTTGCAGCCAAGTGTCGGAAAAATGCATAGCACAGAACCCGCTTCTCGCATTAGTCACTGACAGTAGACACGCTTCCAGCCTAATGACTTTCACACATTTTGAATGTCTTTCTATAGGCTAAGCATATAATGGAGATAGAGTAGAAAACTGGATTTAACTAAACAAATGTAACTAAGTAAACTGATTGTTTACTCTACAGTAGGCTATGTTCCCCCTCTCAGGCTGTACAGTAGGCCTATTGAAAGTAGGCTAATGAGCTCAATAGACACGTTAGCGCTTCCATTAGGAAACTTTCGTTGCAGACTTTCACAACTGATTGTTTAGCCTACAGTGGGCCTACTCTACAGTAGCCTAGGCTATAGGTTATGTTCCCCCTCTCAGGCTGTATAGTAGGCCTATTGAAAGTAGACTACTGAGCTTAGACACATTAGCGCTTCTAGCCTAATGACTTTCACACATGAATGATTTACAGTAGACACATTAGCGCTCCACGCAGTGGCGTAACTAGGCCTAGTAGGTGCAGCAAGTGCAGTCGCACCAGGGCCTATGACCTCCGTCGCTACCCCCGCAATGCAATTGCTGGAAAATTCTATACCGGTCCTTTCTGACTACCTGCGTGCCTTTGACCAGGCCAAGGCTACAGCGCAGACACTCGCAAATAAATGGGGGTTCAGAGTACATTTGAAAATGTGAAGAGTGAAGCGTCACTTTGACGAACTATCGGAAGATAAACGCTTAACCGATGCAGAGAGATACTTAAAAGTGCAGGTATTTAATGCAACTCTGGACATCATAATCAGTCAGCTCTCCCAAAGATGTGCAAGCATGCTGGAAACTTGTTATGTGTTTGAGTCTTTACGTCCTATGATCCTTCAACTCGCCGGTGATGATGAACTGCTTGAAAAGGCAGTACGTTTGTCAGACCATTATAGCATGGACATTGCACCGACATTCCCAACACAACTCCTCTCATTTAGGTCTTGCCTTAAAGCAGAGATTTCACAGAAGTCATCTATTTTTCAACTTGCCAAAAGGCTGGTGGTAGATTATGACAGTGTAACATCCACATTCGGGGAAGTGTGTACTGCTCTCATGTTGTTTCTACATTGCCTATGACTGTGGCAACAGCTGAGCGATCTTTTTCCAAATGTTCAACAATTGCTGGTGTACAGGCTATAATCAATTAGCTAAATCATTTGTCCAGCTGTTTAAACATTTTTTCGTGTTACATTCAAACGCAAAAGGTGCTTTGATTTTGTTTAAACGTTGGCAAGCAGGCATGCTGCGGTTGCAATGAATGAGGATAATTGGTTTTATCTGCGGTGTTATTTTTTGCATTTTGAATATGACTCGCTCCAGCACGTATACTTTTTTGCACGGTGCTTTCTTAAAGGAGCTGCACCATCTTACAACAATTGCATCTACATTTTCATATTAGAATGTTTTGTCAAGTGTAAGCTTAAACTACCGTGATCAAATTAAGTTTCCGTGCCCCCGCTGAAAGTCTCTTATGCTCTTATAGATTTGATAGTGTAACGATAAGTAACCGTGACAAATAGGGTATAAGATATATAAACTCACGCTATTGTATTATCATATATGTTTGGTAATGGCTCAGCTTTCTCTGATTGTTCTACTGACTTGGAAACTGCATCATGGAAGCAGTAAGTCAAGTCGCATCAAAAATAGTAGTGGCAGAACTCCAAAGTGACACCTTGTGGTTGTTTGTGTCAACTGCCGTTTGTGCCATTTCTGCTGAGAAAATGGAGATCGTGATTCCTGAAGGAACCCGTCCAAACTTAACGGGGACCCACTGTATATCTCTGAACTTTTAATATCTTATCAACCACAAAGGAAACTTAGATCATCCAATTCTAATCTTTTAATCGTACCCAAAGTGCTCCACAAACAAAGTGGAGAAGCTGCGTTTATCCATTATGCCCCCAAACTATGGAACACCCTGCCTCTGTACATCAAGCAGGCGAGTTCAGTAAATATTTTTAAAAAAGATCTGAAAACATACCTGTACAGGAAAGCTTTTAGTTAACTCATCTTATCCTGTAGACTACATTTTCAGATTATTCTACATCTGCTACTATTGGAGGGCGCAGCCAGCCAGAAGCAGATGGGCTCCCCCTATTAAGTCAGGTTCTGCTCAAGGTTTCTTCCTGGAATATGGGAGTTTTTCCTTGCCACAGTTGCCATATGGCGTGCTTGTGGGGGGTAAGAGGGTTAAGGCTGCCAGTCTTATGACGTCATTTTCTATATTTTTGATATGTTGCTGAGTATATCATAAACAGCAAAGAAAAGTGATTGATAATGACTGACTGACTATTATTGTGTTACATGCTTCAAATGTAAAGCACTTTGAGCTGCATTCTGTGTATGAAAGGTGCTATACAAATAAAGCTTTATTATTATTATTATTATAAAATATTCTGAATGAGAATTCTGTGGCTGCAACAAGAAACTACATGGAGCAAGAACACCAGATAGTACTGCTAGAGTTAGCAGCTAACTACCTAAGCCTTATGCCACAACACAATCATAAGTTGCACCTTCTCATATACAGTGATGGTCAAAAGTATTGGCACCCATGCTAAAGTTGGCTAAAAAGAGGAACATAAAATCATCTTTTTGGAAATTGATTTTAATGCCTTAAGTAAAAAAATGAGGAAATATCCAACCTTTAAGGACAACAATTTATTTGTGAATGAGTAATGTATATAAGTATATTTACTCTTTTGATCCCGTAAGGGAAATTTGGTCTCTGCATTTATCCCAATCCGTGAATTAGTGAAACACTCAGCACATAGTGAACACACAGTGAGATGAAGCACACACTAATCCCGGCACAGTGAGCTGCCTGCAACAACAGCTCAATGTAATAATGTATCGTAAATAAATACATGTTCTTCCTTAAAATACAGGGGTCATAAGTATTAGCACCCATGTTAAATTCCCATAGAGGCAGGCAGATTTTTAAAGGCCAGTTATTTTATGGATCCAGGATACTATGCATCCTGATGAAGTTCCCTTGGCCTTTGGAATTAAAATAGCCCCACATCATCACATGCCCTTCACCATACCTAGAGATTGGCATGATGTTATTTCAGTTAGCCTATTAGCAGTTTTGCCTTGAGCTCAATGAGCATTAAACCAGCTAATAGGCTAACTGAAATAACACCATGCCAATTTCTAGGTATGGTGAAGGGTATGTGATGTGGGGTTCATTCCCACATGAGAAGGAAGTTAGGTAATAGTCGGTATGACTCCACAAGTCGAGACGCCATCACATAATTAACACTAATGATAATTAAATGCAGATTGGACCGTGCCTTTTAAAACTGATTAGTTAGAAGCCTCTTTAGCTAGCCTGCATAGCAATGAGACACACAGGCAACAGTTTACTGCATAACCTGAAACAGTTATCACTTGCGCTCAAAGTGATCACAACCATTTGTGGATTATACTAATATTATTAGCTCATTGAAATGTATTAATGACGGAACTTTGCCTTACTGAGAACAGCTGAAATTCCTTCATGACGCCAGTGTCCATCGTTCATTGGGCCACAGTGCTGGCAACCCCATGTCCTTGGTACTCAGCTGCTGCACCCTGAGGCCGGGTGGGTTTGAGAAGCATCTTTGAGGAAGTTGTGAATAAACTCGTGTGTTTACCCTCCTCTCCCCCGACCGTCCTAGCAGAAGTCACTCCGCAGACCTACTTCGATCTAGAGAAGATGGTCCAGCACAGAACTCTCGTGGACTTCCCCAAGAAGGAGACGGTAGTGGCAGCGGCCGAAGCAGCAGTGAAGTCACCAGTGTCCGAGCCACCCGCTGAGGCCACAGCCCCTGCTGCTAAACCAACTGCTGCCGAACCTGCATCTGAACCTGCTACCCCCATAGCTGAAACAGTTCCAGAGGCAGCACCTGTAGCAGAAGCCCCTGCCCCAGTGGTTGAAGCTGCCCCAGTGGTTGAAGCTGTTGCAGAAGCCCCTGCCCCAGTGGTTGAAGCTGTTGCAGAAGCTGCCCCAGTGGTTGAAGCAATCACAGAAGCTGCCCCAGTGGTTGAAGCTGTTGCAGAAGCTGCCCCAGTGGTTGAAGCAGTCGCTGAAGCTGCCCCAGTCGCAGAAGCTGCCCCAGTGGTTGAGGCAGTCACAGAAGCTGCCCCAGTGGTTGAGGCAGTCACAGAAGCTGCCCCAGTGGTTGAGGCAGTCACAGAAGCTGCCCCAGTGGTTGAGGCAGTCGCAGAAGCTGCCCCAGTGGTTGAGGCAGTCGCAGAAGCTGTTGCCCCAGTGGTTGAAGCTGTTGCAGAAGCTGCCCCAGTCGCTGAAACGGCCCCAGTGGCTGAAGCTGCTGCCCCAGTCGCAGAAGCAAAACCAGTCGCTGAAGCTGCCCCAGTGGTTGAAGCAGAAGCAGTCGCTGAAGCTGCCCCAGTCGCAGAAGCTGCCCCAGTGGTTGAAGCAGTCGCTGAAGCTGCCCCAGTCGCAGAAGCTGCCCCAGTGGTTGAAGCTGTTGCAGAAGCTGCTGCCCCAGTGGTTGAAGTAGTCACAGAAGCTGCCCCAGTGGCAGAGGCTGTTGCAGAAGCTGCCCCAGTGGTTGAGGCAGAAGCTCCAGTTGTTGAAGCAGAAGCTCCAGTTGTTGAAGCTGCTCCTGCAGCAGAAGCCCCAGTTGTTGAAGCTGCTCCTGCAGCAGAAGCCCCAGTTGTTGAAGCTGCCCCTGTTGCTGAGGCAGAACCTCCAGTTGTTGAAGCAGAAGCCCCAGTTGTGGAAGCTGCCCCTGTTGCTGAGGCAGAAGCCCAAGTTGTGGAAGCTGCCCCTGTTGCTGAGGCAGAAGCCCAAGTTGTGGAAGCTGCCCCTGTAGCAGAAGCCCCTGTAGCTGAGGCTGCTGCGGAAGTGGTTGCAGAAGCGGTTGCAGAAGCGGTTGCAGAAGCGGTTGCAGAAGCGGTGGAAGCCCCAGTAGAGGCAGTGGCACAAGCGGTGGCTGAGGCGGTGGTTGAAGCGGTGGCTGAGGCGGTGGTTGAAGCAGCAGCTGAAGTGGTGGCTGAGGTACCTGCCGAAGCCTCCCCAGCTGCAGAGGAGCTTGTGGACGCCGCTGCAGATGGTACACCCCTCTCACACACACGCACACACACTCACACGCGTCATGGTGTCCACACAACCCTTCCTTTGTCTTTCACTTGCCCTTTGTGGGATCCACCCACTCTGCCTGTTTCTGTTTCCACATTCTCCTGAGGAGGTTAGGCCTAACCCCCACCACCCCCCCCCCCAAGGAGGTTAGTAGTCCCCCCTCTCTCCTGAGGAGGTTAGTAGTCCCCTCTCTCTCCTGAGGAGGTTAGGCCTAACCCCCACCCCCTCCACCCCCCCCAAGGAGGTTAGTAGTCCCCCTCCGAGGTGATTAGTAGTCCCCTCTCTCTCCTGAGGAAGTTAGTAATCCCCCCCTCTCTCCTGAGGAGGTTAGTAGTCTCCCCTCTCCTGAGGAGGTTAGGCCTAATACTCACTCAGGTTGACCTGTAAGTTTCACCCACCGAGGCTCCTCCTCTTGGGCCTTGGTGATTTTACTCCTCGCAGACCTCCCCTGCAGTGCTCCAAGAACCAATCACTTTCTAGTGTGTCCAGAAAGCCCTCTGAGGTCACGGACCCTGCTCAGGGCTTCCTGACTTGTACAAGGTCAACATGACCTGTAGAATGATGGGAGTTCCATGCCCCTGATTGTGACCTTTTAGATGGACTCTGGAGTATTGAGCAAGAGTACTACCTGAACCATAGAATCTACCATAATAGAATTCTACATCATTCCGTTTTGAAGCAACTTAATTCCAAGTTGACATTGTGATGAAGGCAGTGTGAGCTTTTCTGACTGATGCTTAGCGTCACCCTTTCAAAGATAAATAATATAAATGATTGTGATTCGGAAATCCGAGTTGAATAAATGCACTTGTGGCACATCAAACCAACGCACATGCACTGGCAGCAATGCTGCGGAGTGTTGCCATGGTGATCTTTGAAGATTTTAAATTGCTGCACGTGTACTGTTAAAGATGAACTTGGGCTAACAAGTTTTAAGAATGATCAAGACATTCTTCCTGTATCAGTGTACCACAAGAGAATGTGATTGGTTCTTCCAAGCTACTGGTTCTTCCACTCCATTAATCTATCCAGGTGGTGCTGATGCTTCCTCACCAGTGTAGCACCTCCACCAGTGTAGCACCTCCACCCCTGATCTGCTTATACCACCCCAGATCTGCCCATACCACCCCTGATCTGCTTATACCACCCCAGATCTGCCCAGATCTGCTTATGCCACCCCAGATCTGCTTATACCACCCCTGATCTGCTTATACCACCCCTGATCTGCCCATACCACCCCAGATCTGCCCAGATCTGCTTATACCACCCCAGATCTGCTTATGCCACCCCTGATCTGCTTATGCCACCCCAGATCTGCTTATGCCACCCCAGATTGTCTTATGCCACCCCTGATCTGCTTATGCCACCCCAGATCTGCCCTGATCTGCTTATGCCACCCCAGATCTGCCCTGATCTGCTTATGCCACCCCTGATCTGCTTATGCCACCCCAGATCTGCTTATGCCACCCCAGATCTGCTTATGCCACCCCTGATCTGCTTATGCCACCCCTGATCTGCCCTGATCTGCTTATGCCACCCCTGATCTGCTTATGCCACCCCTGATCTGCCCTGATCTGCTTATGCCACCCCAGATCTGCTTATGCCACCCCTGATCTGCTTATGCCACCCCTGATCTGCTTATACCACCCCAGATCTGCCCTGATCTGCTTATGCCACCCCTGATCTGCTTATGCCACCCCTGATCTGCTTATGCCACCCCAGATCTGCCCTGATCTGCTTATGCCACCCCAGATCTGCCCTGATCTGCTTATGCCACCCCAGATCTGCCCTGATCTGCTTATGCCACCCCTGATCTGCTTATGCCACCCCAGATCTGCTTATGCCACCCCAGATCTGCTTATGCCACCCCTGATCTGCTTATGCCACCCCTGATCTGCTTATGCCACCCCTGATCTGCCCTGATCTGTCCTGATCTGCTTATGCCACCCCTGATCTGCTTATGCCACCCCTGATCTGCCCTGATCTGCTTATGCCACCCCAGATCTGCTTATGCCACCCCTGATCTGCTTATGCCACCCCTGATCTGCTTATACCACCCCAGATCTGCCCTGATCTGCTTATGCCACCCCAGATCTGCTTATGCCACCCCTGATCTGCTTATGCCACCCCTGATCTGCTTATGCCACCCCTGATCTGCTTATACCACCCCAGATCTGCCCTGATCTGCTTATGCCACCCCAGATCTGCTTATGCCACCCCTGATCTGCTTATGCCACCCCTGATCTGCTTATGCCACCCCTGATCTGCTTATGCCACCCCTGATCTGCTTATGCCACCCCTGATCTGCCCTGATCTGCTTATGCCACCCCTGATCTGCTTATGCCACCCCTGATCTGCTTATGCCACCCCTGATCGCCACCATCGCTTAACTGCTCTCTACACATGCGCCACTGGGCACGCAACACTCTTACCTGGTCACTCCATACCTGCTAGTAGTCATCCCACACACACATTCCCTTACCTGGTCACTCCATACCTGCTAGTAGTCATCCCACACACACATTCCCTTACCTGGTCATCCCACACACTTACTCCCTTACCTGGTCACTCCTCACCTGCTACTGGTTGCCCCACACACTTATTCCCTTAACTGGTCACTCCCTACTGGTAATGTAGTTCTGCATGTGGACACATTGTGCCTGTAGCATGTTGCCATTGCAATGCTTCCCTGTGCAGTCGTGGTCAAGCCTGCCTACCTGCCCAGGGTCATGGGGTCATGCCTGCCTACCTGCCGGGGTCATGGGGTCATGATCACACCTGCCTGCTCACCTGGGGTCTCACCTGCTTTATCCCCTGGGTTCATGCTTGCTCTCTAATCAGGACTCCTTTCCCCTGCTGCTCAGCATGTGGTCATGTGATCTTTCCCCTGCTGGTCATGTGGTCTTTCCCCTGCTGGTCAGCATGTGGTCATGTGGTCTTTCCCCTGCTGGTCATCGGCTGCCTGAGCTCCAGGCTCCTCCCTCTGTTCTCGCATGTCTGTGTCTCTCTGTCTCTGCGGTGGCCATCTTCTGCCTCTCCCTCCCCTCTCTGTTCTGGTGCTGTAGCGCCCCCTGCTGCCTGGATTTATATTCTTTGGTGTTTATTCTTTTCTGTGCATAATTGGCCACCTCTCCAGCAGTGGGCATTATCTGCTGCAGATAATGTTAATGCTAAAACCTGTCCGCAGTGTTATTGCTAATGTTAAAGCTAATGTTAAATTCTGAATCCCTGATTGATGCAGTTAAACATGTGTCAGCAATGTTACAGATAATGTTAAATTCTTTATTCCTGATGAAGTTAATACTGCATTTGTTCAAGTGTGACGTGTTAAAAGTTAATGTTAATGCTTGACTGAAGCCTTGTACCATGTACTACTTCCTTTGTGTGTGATTAGATGTAGCCCTGATATATTGTGCACCTTCCATAGCTTTGGAACGTGTTGATGTTACATTGTACAGCCCTGCAGTCCTCTGTGTTGTGTTTATAATTATATTATTATATAGTCCTGATGTTCTAATGCCCTTTATTATATAGTCCTGATGTTCTAATGCCCTTTATGATATAGTCCTGATGTTCTAATGCCCTGTAACCTTGTGGATGTGAGGCCACTCTGCATCCCTCCTATCCTCTTGTTCTTTCCTGTTCCTGGTCTCTATAATCCCGAAGTCACACGATAACAGTAGTCTGTTATCTCAACCTGCTCTCTTTGCCGACTCTGTGTGTGTGAATGCATTTGTGTGTCTGGAATATGGATGCCACTGTGTGTGTGTGTGTGTGTGTGTGGAATATGGATGGCACTCTGTGTGTGAATGTATTCGTGTGTGTGTGGAATATGGATGGCACTCTGTGTGTGAATGTATTCGTGTGTGTGTGGAATATGGATACCACTCTTGGTGTTGTCTCCGTGCATGAGATCTATATTCTTCTGTTTGTCTCAGAGTGTGTGTGTGTGTGTGTGCGCGCGCTATTACAGGTGTGTGTGTGTGTGTGGTGTTTAACTGTTCCCTCTCTGCTTGCAGTGGGGATGGACCCAATTCAGAAGCTCTTCCTAGACTCCATTCGTCAGTATTCTTCACAGAGCCAGTGAGTCTCTCTTACTCTCTCTCTTACTGTCTCTTTTTCTCTCTCTCTCTCTCTCTCTCTCTCTCTCTCTCCTCTCTCTCTCTCTCTCTCTCTCTCTCTCTCTCTCTCTCTCTCTCTCTCTCTCACTCTCTCGTCGCCGAGGAGACCAGAACGCGGTTGCTTGTCCAGTGTAGCCATGGGTCAGTTCGGGGGTGGGGCCTCATGGGTCAGTCGACACGGAAAATGACAAGTGTGTCTGCAGTTCGGGGGTTGGGGCCTCGGCACCTGCACCTTCTCTTCCAACATCACGGCTTCTACACACAGATGCGTTCCGTCAACGCATGCCAGTGGGTGTTCCCGATGGTAGCTATGCAAATAACTTGAAGTATATGGCTGAAAACTGTATCACGCTATAAGTATTTCATATCGGTCGATATCGATAATTATTGATTTTTTTTTTTTTTTTATATATATTTCCGATAAGGACCCATAGGAAAAAAAGTTAAACTTAAACACTTTTATTTTAAACTTAACCTTCCTCTGATTTTAATCACCTCAGTTATCAATCAAAGCAAACAGGGGAAAGAAATAGCAACACAATCATGAAAAACACTCAAATAAATAAATGTGCACATAAGTCTGAATGAAAAGCAGCACTGTTTGAAGCCTGGAAATATTGTAAACAAAGTAGCTTAATTTGCTAGTTTATCATAGTCTACTGGTTAGACTTCAGTTTCACCACATGTGTTTAAGTTTCAGATGAATACTTTTTCTCCTTGGGACAGGCCCGTTTGAGACTTGGAAAATACTTTTCCATTTGCGTCGGCATCAATTTGAATGCAACAGTTTTGAACAAATTTGTGCAGCGTGCTAATGATGCAAACTGGATTTAATACGTTCGGCAACAGATGACGTGAGCCCATGTTAAGTGAATGTGATGCGTCTCGAACAACGCAACGCATGCAACTGTGTGTAGAAGCCGTCACTGACCCGATCGATACACCCGACACTTTAGCTTTTTCTCTGGTGGTGGTGGAGCTGACCGGACATCTGAGGCTTCAGGTGTTACCGATTCACCATCATCCGTCGCTTCGGGCTTCTGAAAAAAGCTTTTAAGGCTAGTCTGCCTGGGCCTGGCCATTTTTGAACCATCTCACTCATTTGTTCATTGTTTAGCTTAACAGACGTTAAGGCGTGTGCTTTATTTAGAACTCCCACCCCGACTCTCTCCCACTCGCTTCCTGTCATTCTCCACTGTCCTGTCATGAAAAGGCCACAAAAATATACTTTAACTTTCAAACGGTACAGCCTGCTCCTTTAAAACATAGCCAAAGGACGGTGTATTCTTGCTTTAGTATAGGCTGACATTTTAGGCTTATTCTCAAATTCACATTCAGACATTTAATTTTTTTGGTATCAAGGTATCGTTGAGGAGGACTGCACCAGAGGTACAGCGTCTCTAGTGTAAGGTGACCTGTGCTGACTGTATGACCTCTGACCTGTGCGCTGTTCCCCAGGGCCTCTGGTGAGATGGTGGACGCGGGCCCAGAGTACCAGAAGGCGCTGGCAGACGAGGTGGCCAAACTGCAGCGCCTCTACGGGGGTGGCGACCTGGACGCTTTCCCAGAATTCACTTTCCAAGGTGCAGCAGCACCACCAACATACACACCACCCCCACAACCACCACACCCCACCACCCCACACCCACACCCCACCACCCCACACACACACACCACCACCACCACACCCCCCACCTAACCCCACACATATTATGAATATGCATAAACACAGATACTCAGTACAGACACTCATATATGCTGCATATGCATAAACACAGACACTCAGTACAGACACTCATATATGCTGAATATACATACACTCACTCAGTACAGACACTCATATGCTGAATATATATATATATATATATATATATATATATACACACACACACAATCACTCAGTACAGTAACAGTACTCCCTCATGGTGTTTAGACACTCAGGGCCAGATGTACTAATGTTTTTGCGCCCATTTCAGGCGTATTTGTCTCGCAATGTGCGTGTAAAATCATTGCGAGGTATGTACAAACAGGCCGCAATGATGTAAAAGCGCAAACTGCCTGTCGCGGGAGCTGAAAGTGGCAGATTGCGTTTGTCATGTCATGCATATGCATTCATGGGAGGATCCAGGGGAAAGTGGGAGTTTAGCGTAAAAAGATGGGAGGGGAAGAGTAAAGAGCGCCTAGTTATGTATTCCGCGGTATGTACAAAGACTGCTCCTGAAAGCGCACGTCTGTTCTGCGCCTAAATACTTCCGCCTTGTAAAAGCAGGTGTTAATCCACATTGCAGTTCAATGCGTCAATAAGAGAACCTTTCAAAGACAACAGAATCGCTATTTAGAACACCAGTTTTTGTGGTGAAAGTATTTGTACTACCAAAAGCAACCTCAACTTTCATTGGCCTTTCGCATGTCTTACTTTCACTTTCACGTCATTCACTTAAACTTTCCTACTTGCTAGATTTGACCAATCTTCCATAGCCTACGTGCACAAGCATTTTGAGTAGAACTACTGATCTTCATTATCTCCCTGCTTGTTGACATCTTATCATGTATGGTATTATTTCATGATCGCTAAACGTTTGATTCTTTTTAATGTTGTCATCAGTTAACTTCATTCTACTGCGCTTGTCTCTTTCAGAGCCCAAGTTTGATGAAGTAGCTGCCAAGTAAACAACAGCATTGTCCTCCTCCTCCTCCTCCTCCTCCTCCTCCTCTTCTGCCCCAAACCCAGGACTGTACTGTCTCTGTCTCAGAGGACCTGTTAGTTTCATTTCTATGTGAGAACCTGATGGCCTTTTAGCCAAGAACTCTTTAACAGACAAACACATTCACACTCTGATGAAGGAACAGGAGGCCTTTTATCAGTAGCCATAGCGCACACACATACACACACACACACACACATACACACACATACGAGCACACACACACTTGTGTAAATGTGATGGCCTTGTTGCTTGTTAAGGGAATTGCTGCAAGCAGGTAGGGCTGTTTGCCCCTGACTGCAGCCTCAGTGAAGTGCCACCAGATGGCGCCCTTGGGGATGTCTGGATTAAAGCAGGAAATAAAGTCTACTGTCTGGATATGAAATGTCTGTATGGAAATAAAGTCTACTGTGAGCCACTCGGTCTGTCTTTATGCATGTCACTCTGGTCCCAAAGATGCTAAATGTACAAGATGATGCACAAATCACCCCCCCCCCCCCCCCCCCCCCCCCCCCGTTCTGTTTTATCAGACCAGCCAATAGGAGGGAAAGAGATGCCCACCCCCCCCTTTCTGTTTTACAACGCTCAGCTAGTACAGTTTGACATAATGTACTTTAAACAGCTACAAAACCTACACTTGCTGCAGTTTAAAGGGACACCAGGCAACGTTTTCGTGTTAATTACTCATCTTTGTAAGTCGGTGTATGGTTAAATGACTCATTACGGGCCAATAAAGACTCATGTAACAAAAATAATAGTCAATCACTTTCAGATGATTGATCTGAAAAAGTAGTCTACAGGATAAGATGAGTTAACAGTTAAAAGCTTTCCTATACAGGTATGTTTTCAGATTTTAAAAAAAATTTTTTACTGAACTCGCCTGCTTGATGTACAGAGGCAGGGTGTTCCATAGTTTGGGGGCATAATGGATAAACGCAGCTTCTCCACTTTGCTTGTGGAGCACTTTGGGTACGATTAAAAGATTAGAATTGGATGATCTAAGTTTCCTTTGTGGTTGATAAGATATTAAAAGCTCAGAGATATATGAAGGTGCTATGCCATTCAGAGCTTTGTAAGTAATTAACATAACCTTAAAATCAATTCTATAGGAAATAGGGAGCCAGTGCAGTTCAGCCAACACAGGGGTGATGTGTTCTCTCTTCTTAGTCTTAGTTAAAAGTCTAGCCGCAGAGTTCTGTATGAGTGCCAATTTCTTTAGATGTTTTTTGGGAAGACCAGTGAAAAGTGCATTGCAGTAGTCTCACCTGCTAGTGATAAAGGCATGAATTAGTTTTTCTGCATCTTGTTGAGTTAAAAAGGGCCGCACTTTGGCAATGTTTCTCAGGTGGAAATAGGCTGTCTGAGTAACTTTACTGATATGGGGCTTAAAACTTAACTCTGCATCTAAGATGACACCGAGGCTTGTTACTTTTGGTTTGACCTGGTGCGCCAAGTTCCCCAGATTACTAAGAACAATGTCTCGCTTTGGTTTTGGTCCAACCAAAAGTACCTCTGTTTTGTCATCATTTAGTTTCAAAAAATGTTTGCTTATCCACTGATTAATGGAGGTTAGGCATGCAGTGAGGGAGCAAAGGCCATCTGGGTTAGTTGGCTCCACAGAAATATACAATTGGGTATCATCTGCGTAGCTGTGGAAGTTTACATAATGCTGACTTATGATGTTTCCCAACGGAAGCATACATAGGGAAAATAGCAGGGGACCAAGGCAGCTCCCCTGGGCCACACCAAAAGGCGAGTCATGTTTTTCAGACACATGATCTCCTAGACTGATATAAAAATCTCTGCCAGTAATGTAGGTTTGAAACCAGTTTAGAGCATTATCAGAGAGACCCACCCACTTTCCTGAGCCAGCGGGGTGTTCCAGTGGAAGTAATTAAAACGTTGGATGAAGAAAAGGTAAGGCATTTCCTTTCCGTTCATGAAAACATCTATATATCCGTAGAAAAGTTAAGGCAGTTCCTTTCAGTTCATGAGAACGTCTATATATCTGTAGATGGGCTCCGGTTTAATCAAATCGCTACAGATCCCATTCTACCCACTGATTGAGCTGGTTGCATTTGTCAATAGTAGTTGTAGGTCTACAAACCTTGCAACCCCTTCCCCTGTGAGATTGTCTTGACTCACAGCATAGAGTTATGTGCAGAATAATAGCAGTGTGTGTCACCCCACAAGTTTTCTATACGCCAGTAAATAATAAAGATATCAATGAAAGGTTTAGTTAACATGTGTTTACTACACAACCAGATGGGAATCACACAGCCCCGAGTGGAACATCCGAGTATAAGGGTTAACTAATTAACCAATGACACTTCTGGCGCTACCCTCTTTTCCTTCAAAACAAACAAAAAAAACCCAATAAGCAGCATGGCAAATGACATACAGCATATACAAAACAATGCACACAAGCCATACACACAACTGAATAGGAAGACAAAAGGGAACCCAGAGACACCCAGAACATGTCTCAATACATTTCAAACCCCTCCAGTCTTTGTGGCAGATGTCGCCGACGCCCAGAACGTCTAGGCCCAGCGCTCGGGATAAGCGCAGTCTCATCTGACTCCACAGGAGGTGATGCCACAACAAACTGGTCCATGTCATCACGAGGGGGACAGGGCATAGGAGGCTCCGATATGGCCGGAGGAGGCTCCGATATGGCCGGAGGAATGTCAGGGCCCTGCGGATGCGGTACCTCCAGGTCGTTATCTGACACAGGGTCATCAGGAACCATCCCTGCAGATGTCTGGGAACTCCCCACCATGTAGCAATCGGCCAATCTGACTCTGTAGGAGGTCCGACGGAGCTGAGATCCGGTGAACTTCCGTATATTGCACCAAGCAACGTCGACACTAAGGACCAGGTATCTGTCTCGGGCCTTTGACTTGTTACCCATAGAGATACACAAGATCCCTGGGAGACAGGCACGGAAGTGCGGCCAGAGGGTGTCTTACACTTCATACTGTGTGGATGATACGCTGCGAGTGCTGCGACATAATAAGAGCCCGGTCATCCACAGGCAGCTGATTATGGGAGAACTGGCCACACTGAAGCAGCACTCCACAGGCAGCTGATTATGGGAGAACTGGTCACGCTGAAGCAGACAGGCAACGGGATCTCACACCGCTGTTCAAGCGTTGCTGTGGCAACAGAGAGGAGTAAGGGAGTAACAGCGCTGCAGTTGGGCTCAACACGCAAAATGTCAAGCTCTTGAACCTCTTTCTCAGCGACCGGGTTTTTATTGACATTCTTGGCATTGCCCACCTCAACAGTCAATCTGTGTTTATCCAGCAGCTCATCTCCAGCCAACGCGGCAAACCCAGATCGGTCCTAATCACTGGGCCATCAAGGGGACACAGGCCCTGGATCAGTCCTAATCACTGGGCCATCAAGGGGACACAGGCCCTGGATCAGTCCTAATCACTGCAAAAGGACCATCAAGGGGACACAGGCCCTGGATCAGTCCTAATCACTGCAAATGGCCCATCAAGGGGACAGAGGCCCTGGATCCTAATCACTGCAAATGGCCCATCAAGGGGACAGAGGCCCTGGATCCTAATCACTGCAAATGGCCCATCAAGGGGACACAGTCAGTCAAGTCAAGTCAAGTCAAGTTTATTTATATAGCACATTTCATACACAGAGGTCATTCAATGTGCTTTACATAAACAAAACCAAACAATAATAACAAATAAAAGCATAGAAGGGCAACATAGTCAAAGAATAGTTAAAATGTAAAGATCATAATAAACATAAAACACAAGGTAAAATCATTTAAAAATAAAGAATAATTAGTAAGCAAAAACAAAGGCAAAAGTAGTAAAAAAAAGTAATAAAAGACAAAGTAGAATAATTATCGAGGCAGATTCAGAATTTGTAACTCGGCACAGTTAGCAGAAAGCGTCTGAGAACAGTTTGGTCTTAAGTCTAGATTTAAAACTGGCTACAGTTGGGGCCTTTTTAATGTCATCCGAAAGTTGGTTCCACAGCTGAGCCGCATAGCAGCTAAAAGCTGCTTCACCATGTTTAGTTCTAACTGTAGGTTTTACTAGCAGGTTTTTCACCTGGGACCTGAGAGGACAAGAAGGTGTGTACTGCTGAAGCATGTCTGACAAGTATTTAGGTCCTGCTCCATTTACTGATTTATAAACAAGCAATAGTGCTTTAAAGTCAATTCTGTGACTTACTGGAAGCCAGTGCAAGGACTTAAGAATTGGAGTAATGTGGTCAGTTCTTTTAGTTTTTGTTAGAGTCCTAGCTGCTGCATTTTGTATCACCTGAAGCTGTTTAATAGTCTTTTTAGGAAGGCCTGTGAACAGTCCATTGTAGTAATCAACCCTGCTGGAGATAAATGCATGAATGAGTTTTTCTAAGTCATGTTTTGACATCAGCCCTCTGAGTTTGACAATATTTTTGAGGTGGTAAAAAGCTGATTTAGTTATCGCTTTCACGTGGCTGTTGAAATTTAGATCACTGTCAATTAATACACCAAGATTTTTAACAGTATCCTTTGCCTTCAACCCTTTTGTGTCAAGGAGAGTGGCAACCCTAAGTCTTTCCTCATTTTTACCAAATATAATTACTTCAGTTTTTTCTTTGTTCAGCTGAAGAAAATTTTGAGACATCCAGGTGTTGATTTGTTCTATACACTGACACATAGATTCAAGAGGACCATAGTTGTTTGGTGATAGAGCTAAGTAAATTTGTGTCCAAATGATATGAAATCAAATTATTTTGAATGATTTGTCCAAGTGGGAGCATATAGAGGTTGAATAATAGTGGCCCCAAGATCGACCCCTGGGGAACACCACAGGTCAAGGACGTTGGTGTTGAGGTACAGTTTCCGATGGCAACAAAGAAGCTCCTTTCTTGTAGATATGATTTTAGCCAGCTGATAACTATGCCTGTAAATCCAACCCAGTGTCTGTGTAGTAAAATATTGTGATCAACAGTGTCAAATGCTGCACTAAGGTCCAGTAGCACTAGGACTGATGTTTTACCTGAATCTGTGTTGAGGCGTATGTCATTGAGAGCTGTTTCAGTGCTGTGATTTGCCGGAAAACCAGACTGAAAGTAATCAAAATACCCATTTGATGTTAGGAAGGTGGTTAATTGATTAAAGACTACTTTTTCAATAATTTTGCCAATAAAAGGTAGATTGGATATGGGCCTGTAATTGTTTAGCATGGAGGCATCCAGGTTATTCTTCTTGAGAAGTGGCTTTACAACAGCTGTTTTCAGTGACTTAGGAAAAGTGCCAGACAGCAGTGATACATTTACAATTTGAAGGACATCCGCCGCTATGAGGTGAAAAACAGTTTTGAAGAAATTGGTAGGCAGAGTGTCTAAGGCCCTGGATCGGTCCTAATCACTGCAAATGGGCCATCAAGGGGACCCAGGCCCTGGATCAGTCCTAATCACTGCAAAAGGACCATCAAGGGGACACAGGCTCTGGATCCTAATCACTGGGCCATCAAGGGGACACAGGCCCTGGATCCTAATTACTGGGCCATCAAGGGGACACAGGCCCAGGCACAGGCGGAGCAGGGCATCTCTGAGGGTATCACGCCGTTCATCTTCAATTACAGAGGCCAACGTGAACGATGTGACACACTCGCAGACAACAAGAATAAACTGGCGGTCACACCTGAACACATCAGCTGCAAAAGCAGAGCCGACAATCTCAGGCGGGTCACCCGTCGACTGGGTACACGTGAACACAGGAGGCTTGCTCAAAGCCGCACATTGATGGCAGCCATTGGTGACACACTGAACAGCAGAATCCATGTCTAACGCATAAAAGTAGCGCTGCACCATTGTCCTCAGCTGGGTGGAGGTGGGGTGGTCAAGCGTGATATGAAGAGAAGTGAGCAGACCATCAAGGACAGACCTGGGCACCACAGACCTGGGCACCACAATGCAGTCCGTTGAAGTGGCGAAAGGGGTGTGCCGACGGACAACCAACAGGCTTTAGACAGGGTAGTAACGTGCAAGTAGCGTTTCACATCTTTAGACAGGGTGGTAACGTCCAACAGGCCATCTTTAGACAGGGTGGTAACGTACAAGTAGCACCAACAGGCCATCTTTAGACAGGGTGGTAACGTGCAACCAACAGGCCATCTTTAGACAGGGTGGTAACGTGCAACCAACAGGCCATCTTTAGACAGGGTGGTAACGTGCAACAAGCCATCTTTAGACAGGGTGGTAACATGCAAGTAGCCAACAGGCCATCTTTAGACAGGGTGGTAACATGCAAGTAGCCAACAGGCCATCTTTAGACAGGGTGGTAACGTGCAACAGGCCATCTTTAGACAGGGTAGTAACGTGCAAGTAGCGTTTCACATCGCGAACATTGGTCAGTTTCTTGGAAGGGCGTGTCCCTGACGGAGATGAGCGCAGGTCCGTCTGAGGTCAGAGCACTCAGACTGAATAGCCAGCCATGCTGACCTGTTGGTAAAAGGCAGCTTTCGGGAACCACTCATGACATCATTGGCAGTAATCTGGCGCACAACAGTGTCAGCAGCGGTGTGGACAAAGGAACATATCTGGCACATAGGGCTGTCACACTCTGGAGCATTGCGGCTTGCAAAGTCAGAAGGCAGGATAGCTGCTCCTGCTACGTGCCGAATCAGCACCTGGAAGCGACTGGCCGTAGAAAAGACAGTGGTGACACGTGGGCTTGCGGAAAACTCCCCTCTACACAGCTTCTCAAATGCCTGAACGCAGGGCTTGCTGTCTGTCAATACACACGTTTTCTGAGAAGACTAAATTATGTATGGGGCAAAATGCTTCAATGCGCCGCTATGGACAAAGCCTCCATTTCACAGGGCAGCCAGGAAGTCTGATTCTTACGCAGCTTTGCGCTGAAGTAGCCCGCCACTTTCACAGTGTCTTTACAGGTGATGTATAATGTAGCTTCCAGGACAGGTTCCCTAACAGCACCATCAGTGACAATCCACAGCTGATCATCAGGCTGGGGTAGAGTGATGGCATGATTCGAGGACAACGCCTTCTGAGCATAGCTGAAGGCACCCACCAGTTCGTCTGAATGGCATCCTTGGAATCGCATCCTGCGACCACATCATCCAGAGGAGCAAGTATGGTGGCACAGTTTTTAACCCTTTAGGCGCCAGAGGTTTTTTTCCGAAACTATCAATTTTGACATCTTCATTTCAAAAGGCTATATCTTAAAAGTGATAAGAGATAGAGACTTTCTGTAAATTAGAGAAATATTAAGGATGACCCAAAGTTTATGTAGAGATTAAATGTTTATATCTAATTTGCATATTATGACGTCATATGGTGGCGGCCATCTTGGATTATAGAATTTTCATGAAAAGTCGCATGTTTGAATGATAAAATGCACCACTTCTTTCCCCCCAAAATGTCCCTCGCCTTCTGTATGCTATATTGCACAATACTGAATGCTCAGGTAAATAGTAAGTAGTGAACAAACTGTGTAAATCATTACTAATAAATGGCAGAAACAAACTAAATGCATGTAGCGGTAGACTGGCCTTTTGCTGTAGAGATTTTCCATTTACTACATACAGTAGGCACTCTGATTCCATGTATGGGGCACATATATATTATTCAGATGACACACAAACACAAGTAGACAAGACCTGTTTAGTTCAAAAGCTCATTTGCCACGGCAAGGCACAGATCAGGAGTGAGATGACGAGACAAGACAAGAGACAATGTTAGTATTTTTTTTCTTTTTGTTGTTTTTGTTGATGTTTTTTTTTTTTTTTTTTCTTAGCTGACAAAGACACACACATCACAAGGACATGAACACACAAAAAGGAACACATAGTGTACTGTATGTCCTAAATGATCAGGGAAGTAGATAGCAAATCAACAGTGTAAATCATTACTAAATGGCTGACATTTTTTTTTATGTAGCAGGCCTTTTGCTGTAGAGATAATGACTCCCTATCCCTATCCATACAGGGCCGGCATTCCCATCATCTTGTGATAGACTATGCATGACCTAATGTGTGTGTGTGTGGGAGAGGGAGAGAGCGTGTCACCACCTCCACCATGCGAGCAGCATGGCCAGATCTGCCTCGTGCGCGCCGAGTGGAGAGAATTTGCGCAGCTCGGACTAGGCCTACTGTCATTCTCATTGCGACTCCCCACACTGCCACTACGTTCCCCCCTAACTGTCCTATGAGCACTTCGACCTCGTCTAACATACCCAGTGGCATTAGACAAAGGCTCCACCACGTTACTGTCGCCGCGATTGTGGAGAGGCACACGTTCATAAGACAGAAGCTAGCGCTATGGACATCATGCTACCTCCATTATGCTACCTCCAGCCTCGCTCGCCACACCACTAACACCCTGCTAACTTCCCGATGAACACTCCGAACCCGTGAAACATTATTCCCACCAGTGACATTGGGCAAACGATTCAACGTTTGTGCTTGGTGTAAGCTAAACTATGGAGTAAACTCTCACTTTGTCCAGCTGCATCATTGCAAGGCAGGGACGCATCTGAAGCCTCACTAAACGAATCACCGTCATTTTCTGAAGGCAGATATTCCCCTTCAGAATCAGGTTCCGCGAATAGAAGACCCAACACTTCATTTCAGGTAAACTTTTTTGATGCCATTAGACGATAATCTAATGCAAATACTCGCTGACGTTGACAATATCGCTCTGACAAAGTGGCTCACACGCACACTAGCTCCGGTATTTCACCCACTGATTCAATGCGCTGTAGCTAGAAAGTTTTGTTTAAAGCATGCCCTTTTTTCGACTCGGGGATGACGTATGACATGTCTGCCATCTAGTGGAGTGGAAGTCGAACGAAATACGACACCCTATTTGACTAAATCGGCCGTTTTATTCAGTACCGCATCTTGTCGACTATAGTCGACTGTGGCGCCTAGAGGGTTAAGTACACGGGCTAGCACCTTGTATGCCCCAATGAATGAGCGCAGTCCAGTCACAGTCTTTGGAGGAGGGCATGTGGCTAGGGCAGATACACGGTGAGGGCTGGCTCGGATGCTTCCTTGACGCCAGACCCAGCCCAGGATGGTGGTCTGTACAGGCGCGATAGTGGTCTTGGTGGCAGACAGGTTCAGTCCACAGCGCTGTAGGGCAGACAGAACCGCTCTCCAGACTGCTAGCAGCTCCTCAAGAGTGTTTGCTCCGCAGTACAAATCATCTGCCACCTTTGCTACACGGCCTTGTTCAAGGAGATCACCAAACACCCTGCACGTCAGCTCTTCTAGTGCTGTCTCAGACCCTGGCATGCCCATTGCTCTCCGTACATATACACGAACACCTTTAAAAGGTGTAACAACTCCACAATACCTCCATGACTCTTTGGACAGTGGAATCTGGTAAAAGGCTTTGGTGAGGTCTGTAGCGATAGCTATCAGGCACAGGGTGGAGTTGACATCAGGCAGGGCGGGCTGAGGCTTGCTGTAACGCGTCTGCGAATGTTGTAACAAGGCGAAAACCACCTCCAGGCTTCTTGACAAGGAACGAGGGGTTAACATATTCCACAGAGACGCCGACATCCTCAGGCTTCCTGAAGACACCCATGCCCTCCAGCATGTCAAACTGGTCCTGGAGGTCTAGCAACTGACCCCTAGAGTATTGTGGGACCCTGCCCTTGCGCTGTGGGGGTTGGACTGGCCCCATGTTCACCCTAGCCTGGAATGGGCCAACAGCACCTTTGTAGCCCTTAAACTGTGGATCAAACACCTCGTCAAATTCTCTGTGCAGTGCACAGAACTTGTCCCGGACATCATTATCTGGGTCCAAAAGCACACAGTCAGAGTGAGGGACAGACTTGATAAGTGGGCCAGGTTTGAGGGGATGAGCTGACACTGCTGAATCACTGAGGGGGGACGTAAGTAGCGCATACACGGCACACATGGGCATTTTCTGGACTAGCCATGGCTGGCCAGTAAAGTTGGGGATGCGAATTTTCCATGAAACACTCTGAAGCATAGTCGGAGCAGACCATTGAAGTGACCCCATCTGCCTGCAGGAGTTGTCCATATGTGGCTCAACGGCCAGTTCCCCGTCCAAATCACATAGCTCAAGGGGCAAGTCGAGCTCAATGTATTCCCCTGGCCACACAGTAGACTTAATTGGTGCACGAAGCACGTGAGCACGACGCACAGCATGCCTAGCGGTAGACATCATCACCAAGGCATACCTGATGTTTGGCTGGTCTGATGGAGACAACGTTTTTCTCCATAAATGGAATTCCAGCTAGAATGTCTGAATCAAGATTTTCAACGACAAGGCCCTCAAAATACAGTTTGTGGCCATCTCTGTAAAAGTATGTCCGCGTCTCACCCAATACCTTCAAAGGAGACGAGCCATCTGCTTGGTGTGCTGACTGCTCACTTCCTGTGATGGTGACGCCCAGTCTGGTCGCACACAAGGCCCTCAATGGTGAGCCGTGCAGACAGGTGGTCATGAAAGGCATCAAGGTATGGGGACTGTTTGATAAGCAGACGCTGCACAATGGTAGATGCTGCTTCGTCCTTCTCTGAACTATCCAATATGTCCTCCTGTTCCCCCAGCACCTGGCAGCTCTTCTCCGTATAAGTTCTATCATGTGGGGGCAGGAGAGGGCATTTGCTGAGGAAGTGACTGTCAGGCCTCCTGGACACGACTTCCTAGCACGGATGAAATGGGTCTGCTTAGCTTTTGGGAGCTCAGACAGCTGTACGCATAGCCCTAGCATTCTCAGAGGCCTGCAGCTCATCCAATAGTGACTGAAGGGCTTGTGAGATTTCTGGTTTAATGGATGCCAATGTGCGGGACCGCAATTCTGTGCCATATCGCTGCTTAACAAGTTTAGGCAATTCAGTGTGAATGAGACGAAGCCATGTGAGCACAACAAAGTTCTCAAGTGAGGGTGTCAACTCCTCATCTTCAGTCACGAGAGCCCCCATATGGCTAATGTTAGAGTCTTTGCGTAGTAAATTGTCTTCCATAAAGGCCATTAAGCGCTAAAACAAATCTTCTGGTCTCTCACTAGGCTCCAGTTTAATAGCAGCAAAGTCAATAAAATGAGCACCAGTGCACTGGAAGCCATAATGCTGGCGAATAGTTTGCTATATATGGTCGATTGAAGTGGAGTTTTTCACCATAGACTGACGTGAAATAACAGGACAGTAATTCGCTATTTGCCCTAACATTAATTCCAACAGGCTTACTTCATACCTGTCAACATTGCATTTCGGTCGTTGCTTTTACCTTACCATTACCTTACGCATGCCAGTTATGTATCCACCAGCTGCCTGCCTGCAGCCTACTTCCAAAACTCCAAAGCTGCAGCTGTCAGATTTGGTTCCGAGGGAACAAGTTCAGTGCACCCTACACATACACGATCACTTAGTTTCAATGTCAACCGTTTTGTCATAGGCTAAAACCAGGCAACCCAAAACCCAAATAAGGAAGCCGGTGCCGACTGCGCAGCCTGAATCTCCTCGTG
The DNA here is from genome assembly GCF_018492685.1 of Alosa sapidissima. NCBI lineage: Eukaryota > Metazoa > Chordata > Actinopteri > Clupeiformes > Clupeidae > Alosa > Alosa sapidissima. The sequence goes on along the minus strand of NC_055958.1, from coordinate 43,864,402 downwards.
CAAGCGGGCTAGTTGAATGGCCTAGGCCTACTCCAGAACTAGCTGTTGTGAAATTGTTGGAAATGTAATTGATTAACACATCACATAAACTGTTATTGAGTGTTGTATATTTCATACACAATCTGGCAACCTGGGAGATGTCAGACTAATAGAAAAAAAATGAATGGATCAATGATTTTAAAATTAAGTTTGATGGCCATGCAAATTACGGGAGTTTTCCAGGAGAAATAACAAAACGGGAGGGTGCTGGGAGATGACCTTGAAATACGGGAGAACCCGGGAAAAACAGGAGTGTTGACAGGTATGGCTTACTTTTTGCTCCTTCGTGCGCCGCTGTGTGCGGGCGACGGAATCAGGATCATCCGTGAAGCCTCTGTATGGAGAAGTTTTCGACTTTTTCCCCCATTCCACACCACCGACCAGGAAAGGAGCAAACTCGTTGTCGAGTGACAGTGCGTACAAAAGATTCTGACGCCAGTTCTCGAAGGAGTTCACTGTCTCAATTAAGCACCACTGCTTTGGAGCTCTGTGTGAATTCGCCATACTGCTGGATTACTCCGGACGCGTTCTGACGGTAGAATATTTCCACAGCGTGACTCTCTTGTCTGGATACCGCAACGAACTCGGAGTTTAATCCATCTTCAGGTCGAAACGTAAGTCCGGTAAACGCTGCCACCACGACAGTAAATAGTAAAGATGTCAATGAGTCACAAATGCTACAGGTTTAGTTAATGTGTGTTTACTACACAACCAGATGGGAATCACACAGCCCAGAATGGAACATCTGGGTCACAGGGTTAACTAATTAACCAATTACACTCTTGGCGATAGGATTGAGGTCTGGGGATCGGGCTGGCTACTCCATAACATCAATCTTGTTAGTCTGGAACCAAGACTTTGCTCGCTTACTGGTGTGTTTTGGGTCATTGTCTTGTTGAAACACCAATTTCAAAGGCATTTCCTCTTCAGCATAAGACAACATGACCTCTTCAAATATGTTGATGTATTGAAACTGATCCATGATCTCTGGTGTGCAATAAATAGGTCCAACACCACAGTATGAGAAACATCCCCATAACATGAATTGTGCACCACCATGCTTTACTGTCTTCTTGAATTTCCCCTGGGGATCAATAAAGTATCTATCTATCTATCTATCTGTCTTCAGTGTACTGTGCCTTGAATTCAGTGGACGTGGGCCGTACACTTTACTTAGGCTACATTATTGACAACCTTCTTGCCATTGGCTGTTGATATAATTTTTGGCAGCCTGAACTGATATACAAACTTTTTTTGTTTGTGACTTCCACGGCATTTTTTTCTGCAGAAGTACAATGACTTCATTTGATTATACACCTATCAACATATGTGACCTGTCGTGCTGAAGTCCACCTGTTCACTGGAGTGGTGGGGTAGGCTTTAGCTCTACTCTATAGAGATAGTATAGAGAGGAAGATACACAGGCTTTAGCTCTACTCTATAGAGATAGTATAGAGAGGAAGATACACAGGCTTTAGCTCTACTCTATAGAGATAGTATAGAGAGGAAGATACACAGGCAAGCCTGTGGAGTAATACACCCACACCAGGTCAATGTTACATGTTTCAAAGATTTACAAAGTTTATTAGAACAATTACACACATAACAGAATTGCCTCGTCAGTGTGTCAGTACAGCTCAGTACAGCTCAGTACAAGCTCAGTACAGCTCAGTTCAGCTCAGTACAGCTCAGTTCAGCTCAGTTCAGCTCATAGACTCCAATACAACAGCGCCCTCTAGAGTCACAAAATTTGACAGGTCACAGAATTTGGTGCAACACCTAAAGAAAAATGCAATTTCGGTTTGTAAAATGTATGCTATCCTTGTGTAACCCAGACTAAAATCTACAGAGGCACGGATTCACAAGGGGTGGAGGATGTGATATTTTTGACCTGATACATTTGCCTAAATAAAAGGCCTTAAATTGGAAGTATTGGCTTTGGTTCTCTTTTGACACTTCAAGGTAGATCTTGCCTTTCTTTGTTCAGGGCCGAGGTCAGGGATCTTGGGCTCAAAAGGTTGGTGACCACTGCTCTAACGTGTGAGTGGGCATGCTGCACACTGCACGCTCAGAAGGATAGAGGGGGAGGAGCAGGAACTAACTAGCAGATTCCATCCCAGGTAGTGTTGCTACACGGATCACAATATTGAGAGCGCAAACATGGCGACGTCCCTGCTACGAATAGGACGACTCGGGTCGCTCAAGGTAAGTCATTTGTATTTCAAATATAGTTTATGTGCCCTGTCGCTACTGGCACGGAAACGTATTACCAAGGGAAATTACTATAAATCATTTGCGAAAAATGTAATGGAGATGTCCGTCGTTTCTTTATAGATTCCACTGCTGCTAGTTAGCTAGCTAATTAGCTCACATTCCTCCTGTCGAAAGGGTAAAACCTAATGTTCGCAATGCCCTCTGCGTTTACTAATGACTATTTCTAATAGAGAACGACAAATGATTAGGCACTTGTCTATTAGTCCGCGATATCTGAGTGGAATGACATTGACTACGAGTTTGAATTGACACTTGTTAAAGTATGTGGGCTAATCAAACAAATTGCAAGCATCAAACATAGCCATTAGATAAATATGAGTAGCAGCTATAGTATTTTGATCCCGTGAGAGAAATTTGATCTCTGCATTTATCCCAATCCGTGAACTAGAAAATGTAATTCCGGGGAATTACCATTGCATGTAAAAATAAATTGTTAATTCGATATTGATCAACATTCTTTGTTTTAATACAGCAGAATGATCCTCAGAATACACTAATGTACACTTAACAACCAATGTAAGCTTGAAGTAAAAAAAAAAATCAGTTGTTGAAACCAATTTTAAGTTACCCAATAATGATTAGAGAGAAACCAGATGTCTACTGAATTTGCATTCTTACCGAACTTGATAATGCCAATCATATTATCCTAAGACAGATCTATTTATCAGTGGTAATTCTGAACTGGCAGCAAGAGCTAGAGGTCTCAGGTAATAGTAATAGGTCACATTTGGTGGTGATATAGACTGAAGAATAAGATGCAGCCCTTCAGATGATCAGTTTTAGACAGAACTTAGGTTAGAATCTTAATTTTCACAGCTCAGGTCTAACAACAGAGGTCTAACAGCACAGTTAAGTTTCACAGATGTCACAGCACAGGTGTGATTCAAATGTATGCATGCTTCATATAGTTGTCGGCATAGTCCTCCTGTAACAATATAATACTCAGAATGTCTCAGTGTAGGTCTCAGATCTACGTCTCAGTATATTTCAAGGGTATGTGCAGATATGGTCACATGTTTTTAGGAATGAATGTAAGTGTTAATGTCAGCGATGTATGGTTGGCAGGATGTGCACACAGACAGGCACACACAAAATGTAATACAGGGTCACCACCACACTGGTCTGGAACCTAAAAGACAAAAGCAAACAAGTTAGTTATACCAAAAACAAGGAATGTGTACAATTGTACAACTTAGATATTTAAGTGAGATTGTTGCACCATAAATTTGTAATGGTAGTTAAATATACTAGCCTATAGTATCACAAACAAAGCAACATTTTGTGTTTTATTCATTTCAGTTTAAGGATAGTTGATAGCCAAACAGTTTCAGGTAAACAGCTTAGAACACTTTGTAGGCACTTTGTGTTGTTGCTGTTGATAATCATAAACTGAGTCTTAAGGATGGACCATTCTGATATTATGTATCTTGATAACTACAATAGTTTATACAGCTTGCTAGGTCGGTCATCCACATTTTTTCTACAGATTACGATGTAGGCCTACTCTAGGATGTACTACAACTGGGAAGCTTGATTCGTGTTCCAGGCTACACTTTAAATTTTAGGCCAGAATAATGCAGAAATCAGTAACGTTAGGCCAAGTAAACATACTCTGTAGCCTATGTTGACGACACAAACGTTATACTTCAACTTCTGTAGTGTGTTTTAAAAATACTTTGGTCATATGGTCCGTTTCCAAACAGTATGGCTTTTATCAGGTCCCTTTCCACAGGTGTATTTAATCAAGAGCCAGATAGTATCTGTACAATATGATTAGGCTAGACTACTGTATCTGGTTAATGTTAGTGCTGGTTAGTGAGCAAATGTAACGTTAACGTCAGTGATTAGCTGGGAGCAATGTTAGGTTTGATTGTCGTTAGCTAACGTTATTAAAACCTACGGCTAACCGGTCACTTTAAAGTTGACGACATACAGTACAGTAGCTGCTAGGCCTATTAACGCTGATAAGGTGGGTGCTAACGTTAACTATTCCTCTAACGTTATAATGTTAGTTTGGCTATTTGTGACCTATCATTTCATACAACATAATGTTTGACGACATAAATGAGTCAAATGCCAAAAATCGGACCACTTACCTTGTCTGTAAGTAGAGAAGGACAGTCAGTTACGAGCAAGTAGCCTAAAGTGGGATCACGGCAGGCGGTAAGACTAACGTTCAGAAGACTCACAGCTCCAGTGGTAGAGAGATTGCAGTGGCTGATTGCATTCAGCTGCAGGTCACATCATAATGCTAAAAGTTGCCGCCACAGCGGTCAATGTTAATTCAATGGGAATTTGTTGCTCTTTTATCGTAAATATCTCAAAAGTATAAAGTTCACAAATGTAAAAAATACATTGTACAATTGTCCGTTACAAGACCTTTGTAAGAGTGTTTGAATGACGGCAAACGGTTCAGTGGTTTTAGTGTCATTAAACGTCAAACTTGGTCGGAAGAAGAATAATAAAAGACGATAATAAGAAGAACAGTGATAATAGTCCACTGCGTTTACATGCAATGCAATAAGAACAGTGATATAGTCCACTGCATTTACATGCAATGCAATTAGTGAAACACACTCAGCACACAGTGACACAGTGAGGTGAAGCACACACTTATCCCGGTATTGTGTGCCTTCTGGTTTCTCCACCTACTGGTTTCCTTGCGCATGCATGCGCTGCAGCAGTTGTCAGACATTCACAAACAAGTTGTTTTAGGCGGTTTGAAGTCGCTTTTCATACGCCATGAGCGCTCGGCTACATTACAGCCACTCGGACAAAAGACATGTAAAAAAATATACAGAGGTCTAACAGCACAGCTAAGTTTCACAGATGTTACAGCACAGGTATGATTCAAAGGTATGAATGGTTGACAAATATGATTCACAAGTATACAAGTTCCATATAGTCCTCACACAACAATATAGTTCTCGGAATGTCTCAGTTGTATGGTTAAATGTTATGTGCACAGATATGTTGAGATATGGTCACATGTTTGTAAGAATGTATGTTAGTAGGTATGTTGCTAGCAACATTGTCAGAGATGTATGGTTGACAGGTGTGCACACAGACAGGCACACACGTAATGTCATACACGGTCATCACCACTGGTCTGGTCTGGTCTGGAACCTAAAAGGCAAAAGCAAACAAGTTTAACAGTTATACCAAAACAATACAGGGGATGTCTGCAATTGTCTAGTTGTCCAGAACAGTAGCCTATTCATGGCTTTCATAAGGTCCCTTTCCACAGGAGTATTAATCAAGCACCAATGCATTCATAATCTAGGTGCTTGATTGTATACACCTGTGGAAAGGGACCTGATGAAACCCATCAATAGATGAACTATGATAGCATACTGTGATAGTGTTTACTTAGGCTACGTAAGAATCAGGAACATAGAATGAAAACGTAGCCATGGCCTATTTGATACAAACAAGCGGTGTAGGTAACAACCATGATGGGTTTTATCAGGTTCCTTCACACAGTATAATCAAGCACCAGTCTGCATTCATAATCTATTCTAGGTGCTTGATTCTATACACACCGTGGAAAGTGACCTGATGTTGAATAGAACCAGAGCCATAGTATCTGTAGGCCTAGCTGCTAGCTACTTCTCTGGTTTACATTAATGTTCTAGTTAAAACGCTGCTGGTTAGTAGGCCTAATGAACAAATGTAACGTTAGTGCATTACGTTTGACCTAATGTTATAACGTTATAGTTTAGCTTATTTGTGACCCATCATTTCATACAACGCTAACGTTACATAATGTTTGACGACATAAATGGCTCAAATACCAAAAACCGGAACACTTACCTTGTCTGTAATTAGAGAAATGTGCCTCTGAAGGAGAGTTTTACGAGCAAATAAAGTGACCACGACACAGCAGGCGAAGACGTTCAGAGGATTCACAGCTCCAGTGGTAGCTCGCGCTCAGCTGTTGATTGCAGCTGCAGGTCAGGTCATAATGCTAAAAGTTGCCGCCACGGTGGTCAACGTTAACTCTATGGGAATTTATTGCTCTTTTATCGTAAATATCTTAAAAAGTATAACGTTTACAAATGTAAAAAGACAATGTACAATTGTCCGTTACAAGACCTTTGTAGGAGTGTTTGAATGACGTCAAACGGTTCAGTGGTTTTAGAACATTTGAACGTCAAAGTTGGTCGGAAGAAGAATAATAAGAAGAAGAACAATGATAATAGTCCATTTACATGCAATGCAATGAGAACAGCGATAATAGTCCATTGCATTTACATGCAATGCAATAAGAACAGCGATAATAGTCCATTTACATGCAATGCAATGAGAACAGCGATAATAGTCCACTGCATTTACATGCAATGCAATGAGAACAGCGATAATAGTCCATTTACATGCAATGCAATAAGAACAGTGATAATAGTCCATTTACATGCAATGCAATAAAGCTTATTTTTGTTATAAATGGTTTAAAACTGAAAAGTGTGTATGTTGCCTTATGATGTCCTAATATGTGTGTGATGTAAAAAAAAACAACAACAAAAAAAAAACAGACTACAGTCAGATCGACAAAGAATCGATTTTGCTTTATTAACAACAGGTGAACCAGAAGCATACATTGTGTAACCGGCTAGATCAAGCAGGGAGACACTTGGAAAACGTCAGATCGAGGCTGCACAATGCCTACCTAGAGAACGACCATGCCCTCCGAAAAAGCTTGCTGGGAATGCCCCTTAGGACTGAATTGCTTATCAGTAATAACATGTCAAGAGGTAAATAATAAACAACTGATGACTAGCCTAAATGACTGATCAATTAACAGCCTGTTAACGCAAACCATAATTGACCATTTCTGCAGTGGATGTTGTGTATCAAAGCTACAGTCTTAAACAAAAGATCTTCGTTATCAGCCTCTGGCCCTGTTCATCAGCATATTATAATCTTTAAGAAAGACGATATATGTAGGCTATAGGCTGCATAATGAGCGCATAGTGAGCGATATATGTAGGCTATAGGCTGCATAGTGAGCGATATATGTAGGCTATAGGCTGCATAGGGTGAGCAGACGTCCTCTTTTCCCCGGAGTAAATGACAAACAAACTGCTGACTTACTTTACACGGTCCTGCTGCTTCATTGTGTTAACCATGAGCTGCTTTACACGGTCCTGCTGCTTCATTGTGTTAACCAATATGAGCTACTTTACACGGTCCTGCTGCTTCATTGTGTTAACCAATATGAGCTACTTTACACGGTCCTGCTGCTTCATTGTGTTAACCATGAGCTGCTTACTTTACACGGTCCTGCTGCTTCATTGTGTTAACCAATATGAGCTACTTTACACGGTCCTGCTGCTTCATTGTGTTAACCAATATGAGCTACTTTACACGGTCCTGCTGCTTCATTGTGTTAACCATGAGCTACTTTACACGGTCCTGCTGCTTCATTGTGTTAACCATGAGCTACTTTACACGGTCCTGCTGCTTCATTGTGTTAACCAATATGAGCTACTTTACACGGTCCTGCTGCTTCATTGTGTTAACCAATATGAGCTACTTTACACGGTCCTGCTGCCTTCATTGTGTTAACCATGAGCTGCTTACTTTACACGGTCCTGCTGCCTTCATTGTGTTAACCATGAGCTACAACAGGCACGTTGTTTAATGTGTTAACCAATATGAGATACAACAGGCACGTAGTTTAATGTGTTAACCAATATGAGATACAACAGGAATGTCGTTTAATGTGTTAACCAATATGAGCTACAACAGGCACATTGTGCATTGTGTTAACCTTTTTGAGATACACGTCGTGTCTAATTATGCCTGGTCTTCCTTCTCTTCTCTTCTGCCGCGTGATCCTTGCGAAGTCGAGAGAAGACGTTTAAACTTTCCCTCGCCAAGTGCCCAAAGCTACTTGACGTATACTAAAAACAATGGCTGACCTGGATGTGGGTGGGGCCTGGATGTGGGTGGGGCTTGATGTCAAGCCCTGCCTTCCTGCAGGCTGCAGCGAGATGCTCCTCGCCAAAAGAGTCAGCGAGATGCTCCTCGTCAAAAGAGTCAGCAAGATGCTCCTCGCCAAAAGAGTCAGAATGGGTCAGAATCTAGAGTGCGAGAACCGGGATACCGCCCACACAGAGTTAAGCATCCCAAATAACTCCTTTAACGAATAAAGAACCGGTATACCGCCCACACAGAGTTAAGCGTCCCAAATAACGAGTTAGCGAGTTAAGCGTCCCAAATAACTCATTTAACGAATAAAGAACGATGGGAACGACATAATCATCTACATCACAATTCACAACTCAAGAGATGCCACAACACACACACACACCCTTACAACACTAAAGAGATGCCCCCTGATTTATGTGTGTGTGTTTCGAGCGTCCATCGTGGAGCATGGAGCTTCCTGATTAATGTGTGTATTGCCTTGCCTCCTGATTAATGTGTGTGTGTGTGTGTTTAGAGCGTCCATCGTGGAGCATGGAGCTTCCTGATTAATGTGTGTATTGCCTTGCCTCCTGATTAATGTGTGTGTGTGTGTGTGTGTGTGTGTTTAGAGCGTCCATCGGGGAGCATGGAGCATACTGATTAATGTGTGTGTGTGTGTGTGTGTGTGTGTTTAGAGCGTCCATCGGGGAGCATGGAGCATACTGATTAATGTGTGTGTGTGTGTGTGTGTGTGTGTTTAGAGCGTCCATCGGGGAGCATGGAGCATACTGATTAATGTGTGTGTGTGTGTGTGTGTGTGTGTGTGTGTTTAGAGCGTCCATCGGGGAGCATGGAGCATACTGATTAATGTGTGTGTGTGTGTGTGTGTGTGTGTGTGTGTTTAGAGCGTCCATCGGGGAGCATGGAGCATACTGATTAATGTGTGTGTGTGTGTGTGTGTGTTTAGAGCGTCCATCGGGGAGCATGGAGCATACTGATTAATGTGTGTATTGCCTTGCCTCCTGATTAATGTGTGTGTGTGTGTGTGTGTGTGTGTTTAGAGCGTCCATCGGGGAGCATGGAGCGTACTGATTAATGTGTGTGTGTGTGTGTGTGTGTGTGTGTGTAGAGCGTCCATCGGGGAGCATGGAGCATACTGATTAATGTGTGTGTGTGTGTGTGTGTGTGTGTGTGTAGAGCGTCCATCGGGGAGCATGGAGCATACTGATTAATGTGTGTGTGTGTGTGTGTGTGTGTGTGTGTGTGTTTAGAGCGTCCATCGGGGAGCATGGAGCATACTGATTAATGTGTGTGTGTGTGTGTGTGTGTGTGTGTTTAGAGCGTCCATCGGGGAGCATGGAGCATACTGATTAATGTGTGTGTGTGTGTGTGTGTGTGTGTGTGTGTTTAGAGCGTCCATCGGGGAGCATGGAGCATACTGATTAATGTGTGTGTGTGTGTGTGTGTGTGTGTGTGTTTAGAGCGTCCATCGGGGAGCATGGAGCATACTGATTAATGTGTGTGTGTGTGTGTGTGTGTGTGTTTAGAGCGTCCATCGGGGAGCATGGAGCGTACTGAGGACCCCCCCTGCTGCCTCTCTCTGCTCCAAACCAGAGGAGACCAAGACGCCGCCCGCGCCGCCCCCCCGAGCCAAAGTTCCCAGTAAGATCGTCCCTCTAACTATTTCAGCAGCTCCCTCTCTGACCGCCCCTCCACTGTCTCTTAGTAACACCAACCCAGGGCTGTACAGTGCTACATATATGTAGCATATGCTACAAAAACATCAGTTCCCTCCTCTGTCTCTTAGTAAGCCAGGGCTGTGCAGTGCTACATATATGTAGCATATGCTACAAAAACATCAGTTCCCTCCTCTGTCTCTTAGTAAGCCAGGGCTGTGCAGTGCTACATATATGTAGCATATGCTACAAAAACATCAGTTCCCTCCTCTGTCTCTTAGTAAGCCAGGGCTGTGCAGTATCCTCCTCTGTCTCTTAGTAAGCCAGGGCTGTGCAGTGCTACATATATGTCTACATATGTCATACAGTCTCTTAGTAACCCAGGGCTGTGCAGTATCCTCCTCTGTCTCTTAGTAAGCCAGGGCTGTGCAGTATCCTCCTCTGTCTCTTAGTAAGCCAGGGCTGTGCAGTGCTACATATATGTCTACATATGTCATACAGTCTCTTAGTAACCCAGGGCTGTGCAGTATCCTCCACTGTCTCTTAGTAAGCCTGGGCTGTGCAGTGCTACATCAAAACTCTCTGCTGGGACACCTTATTTAAAATGTTTTCAAGAGTGTAGCCTATGAATGACATTTGATGTTTGTAACTACATACCAATGTTAGAGATTGTGTGTATTCTGCTACAAAGCTAGCAATCTCTACTACTAGTGCCTGGGTGCAGTGCCAGCACCATTAGTGATATGAGTAAAAACAGCCCTGTAACCTGCCAGCCCTGTAGCACATCCAGCCCTGTAACCTGCAGCCCTGTAGCACATCCAGCCCTGTAACCTGCAGCAACCCTGTAACCTGCCAGTGATCAGGACAAACGGATCCAAACCCCCTAATGCGGTATTAACACCAGCCCATCTCTACAGGGTGTCAGTACTGTTACCCCCACACTCCCTGTGTCAGTGCTGTTACCCCCTATCTGCCCCTGTGTCAGTGCTGTTACCCCCACACTCCCTGTGTCAGTGCTGTTACCCCCTATCTGCCCCTGTGTCAGTGCTGTTACCCCCACACTCCCTGTGTCAGTGCTGTTACCCCCAGCAGGTGGGCCTCCTCCAGCAGACCTGGTGCTCCCTGTTTGACTCCATGTCCTCGGTCTGCTGAAGTGCTCGGCCACTGAACAGCACTGGGAAACTTAAACGTGTCTGATCTGTACCAGGGGTGCCAGAATGGGCGGGTCCTAGTACCAACCACTCAAGTGGATGACTGAAATGTTCATGCAGATGTTAATAATTTGTACATTAAAGGTTGTATCAGCGAAAGCAGGGATATGTCACTTCAATTGATGTTCAAACAAAACAGAGAGCTAGCTCGCTACTCCCTCCCCCTCCCTCCCGTGCAATTAAAACTCCTTACCTCCTTAAAACTCCTAAATGCGCATCTCATCGGTTATTGGTTGAAACACTTTATTTCGCCTTTGAGTGGGTTGCCAGCCCTTGTTGGTAGCAATTGTTTTTGTGTACAGATCTCAGAGCCTAGGCTGCCTACAGAGACACGTTTTTTGACTGCCTGCTTATGGGGCAGACAGCTAGCGGATCGTTTGGGAAGATTAGATGAATGTGATCATTTATGTTTGGGCCTTTTTTGGGCCTGAAATCGCTGATACAACCTTTAACCGTAGCTTCACATAATCTGATTATCCACTGTCCTCATTGATTGCATCATGACACTTGTTTGAGGTAATGATACCAACCATTTAACATTGACATTGATCTACATACACTGCCGTTCAAAAGTTTGGGGTCACTTAGAAATCCATTATCGACAGAATACCAGCTGAGATCAGTTGCATTGTTTTTATTTTTAATCAGGGCAGCAGTTTTCAGATTACATTATGTGCTTACATAATTGCAAAAGGGTTCTCCAATGTTTTCTCAGTTAGCCTTTTAAAATGATATCAGATTAGTAAACAGAATGTGCCTTTAGAACATTGGATGAATGGTTGTTGATAATGGGCAATGTAGATATTGCATTGAAGATCAGCCATTTCTTTCTACAACAGTCATTTACAACATTACTGATGAAAACAAGGACATTTAATAACGCTCAGGTTGGGATAATGCTCATGCTGTCTTCTGTTCCACCCGTGGTTTCCATAGCGATTTTGGGAGAGGAGGAGCGGGCCGCTCTGCTGGCCTATAAGACGCCCGTCTCCTTCCCTGTTAAGCTCCTCCCCCCCAGTGCTTCTCCACCCGCGCTAGCAGCAGCAGCTGAGGCAGCATACTCAACAGTCCCAGAACTTGCCGTCACAGACATCACTCCAGGGTCATCTCCGGCAGAACCCACTAGCACCCCAGCTACCTCGGAACCCGTGGCCTCTGTAACGGTGGCAGCTCCAGAGCCAGAAGTTGCAGCTGCGGAACTTGCAGAGACCGAAGCAGCTGCAGAACCAGCTGTGGCAGCAGAACCCATAGTGACCGAAGCAGCTGCAGAACCAGTTGTGGCAACGGAACCCATAGTGATGGAAGCAGCAACGGAACCAGTTGTGCCAACGGAACCCATAGTGACGGAAGCAGCAGCCGAACCTGTAGTGCCAGAAGTTGTGGTAGCAGCAACAGAGACCAAAGAAGCTGGGACATCACTGGCTACTGCAGAGGAAGTGAAGGCTGAGGCAGTGCTCCCAGAAGTAGCTGCAGAGGAAGTGAAGGCTGAGGCAGTGCTCTCAGAAGTTGCTGTGGAAACGACAACAGCAGAAGCTGTGACCTCAGAAGCTCCATCTACTGGTGACGCTGCTGCTGAGCCTGTCGTTGCCATGGCAGCAGCACCTGCTGATCAGGATGCCTCATCTTCCTCTTCCAGTGACTCGGACTCCGATTCAGACTCAGACTCTGACTCAGAGACATCTTCAGAGGCTGCAGGGAAGCCCAGTGTGTCAGCCGAGCCGAAGCCTGAAGCCCCACAAGTCCTCTCTGCAGTGGCCGCCACCCCAGAGGTTGCTATGGAGACCTTAACTGTGGATCCCACTCCAGCGCAGGAAGCACTGGCAGCTGCCACTGAAGCCGTAACCGAGGCCGTAACCGAGACTGTAGAAGCTGCCACTGAAGCCGTAACCGAGGCCATAACCGAGGCTGTAACCGAGGCTGTAGAAGCCGTAACCGAGGCCGTAACAGGGGCTGTGTCTGAGGCTGTAGAAGCTGTGGTGGAAGCCGTTGCCCCAGCTGCTGAGGAGCTGGTTGATGCCGCCCCAGTCGTAGATGAATCTGCCCCTGCTGTAGAAACTGCAGCCGAAGCTGCCCCGGTAGAAGCTGAAGCTGCCTCTGCTATTGCTGAGGATGTGGTGGACCCTGCCCCTGCTGAAGAGCTGGTTGATGCTGCCCCTGTTCTAGCTGAAGCTGCCCCTGCTACTGCTGAGGGTGTGGTGGACCCTGCCCCTGCTGAAGCTGAACTCCCTGTAGAAGAGTTTGTTGATGCTGCCCCTGTTCTAGCTGAAGCGGAAGCTGCCCCTGCTGAGCCTGCCGCTGTAGCCCCTGTGGCTGAGGCGACGGGGGCAGCTGTAGGTGGGGCAGAAGCAGAAGAGGCAGCTTCGGCGGTAGGTGGAGCAGAAGCAGAAGAGGCAGCTGAGGCGGTAGGTGGGGCAGAAGCAGAAGCTGGGAGCGCAGAGGAGGAGCTGGTGGACCCAGCAGCTGTGGTGCTGACGGAAGCCCCAGCCACCGAGACACCCGAGGGTACACACACATCATTCACACACTTACACATACATTACACACTTGTACCCACGTAACACGCATCACACACACACTTCTCTCACAGCTAGCCTTTCTCGACACCTAGTGGCTATAATATGACACCATGTTCATGTCACTTGGCAACAGGTGTCTTTCACAGCACGTATTCTCCTCAATGTATCATACGCTACCATGGTTGTAGGTTGCTAAGTAACCGTATGCTACCGTGGTTGTAGGTTGCTAAGTAACATGTTCTGGTGGTTCTGGGGCCCACTGCATGTGCTGCTTTTATCATCACCGCACGCATGCATACACACACACACAAAAACACACAGCTTCGCTGCTTGGCCCCCAATTATGCAATCATTTAATTTAACAATCACCAAACAATTCAGGTTTGGTCATGTGCAAGGGTTTCTGCCTGTAAACTAGCACATTAGCTTTCATTAGCAAGCTAACTACCCACAAAGTAGGCAGCTGAAGTACATCGGCTATCAAGCAAGCAGACCCATCACAGTTGTTGCCATCACCACTATGTGAAGTTATGTCAGGCTACAGCGTAGGAGGCTATGTATAAATTACAGTGGAGGAGGCTATGCGCTAGCTACAGTGGAGGAGGCTATGCGCTAGCTACAGTGGAGGAGGCTATGCGCTACCTACAGGTTAGTCGACTAATCGCTAGCTACAGTGGAGGAGGCTATGCGCTACCTACAGGTTAGTCGACTAATCGCTAGCTATAGTGAAGGAGGCTATGTGCTAGCTACAGGTTAGTCGACTAATCGCTAGCTATTGTGTAGGAGGCTATGCGCTAGCTACAGGTTAGTCGACTAATCTCTAGCTATAGTGGAGGAGGCTATGCGCTAGCTACAGTCTAGGAGGCTATGCGCTAGCTACAGTGTAGGAGACTATGCGCTACCTACAGGTTAGTCGATTAATCGCTAGCTATAGTGTAGGAGGCTATGCGCTAGTTACAGCGTAGGAGGCTATGCGCTAGCTACAGTCTAGTAGGCTATGCACTAGTTACAGCGTAGGAGGCTATGCGCTAGTTACAGCGTAGGAGGCTATGCGCTAGCTACAGTCTAGTAGGCTATGCGCTAGTTACAGTGTAGGAGGCTATGCGCTAGTTACAGCATAGGAGGCTATGCGCTAGCTACAGTCTAGTAGGCTATGTGCTAGTTACAGTGTGGAGGCTATGCGCTAGTTACAGCGTAGGAGGCTATGCGCTAGCTACAGTCTGGTAGGCTATGCGCTAGTTACAGTGTAGGAGGCTATGCGCTAGCTACAGTCTAGTAGGCTATGCGCTAGTTACAGTGTAGGAGGCTATGCGCTAGCTACAATGGAGGGTACATGGCCAGGTGTAGCTTCACTGAAGGTGAACGCAGAACTTAAAATCAGCCTTCAGTCATTTTGCAAACGCTGCTCTTCATCACACACGCTGCTCATCATCATCTTCATCACACACGCTGCTCTAAAAGCTTCATCAGATAGAAGCCTCTTCCTCAGCCAGCAGTTGCCTGAACTCTCACCTTTGCCCTCTGACCTCCCTTTTGGGTGTTTCTGCATGTGCTGCCTCCTCCCTGCTCTCTGCTAATCAACACGCACACACACTTGACACACACACACACACTGAATTCTCATGCCCATGTCCACCCTCCTCGTCCCTGTGGTTGTCATTTCTCTCCCTCCGACTCTCACACATTTCTCTCTCTCTGATGCACTCTGGGATTTTGAGTCTCTCGCATTTCTCTCTCTCTGATGCACTCTGGGATTTTGAGTCTCTCGCATTTCTCTCTGTCTGATGCACTCTGGGATTTTGAGTCTTTAAAGTCCTGCCTTGGCTGCCTAAAACAGGTTTTGTTAAAAGTTAATGTTAAAGGGTTTGACCATGCTACTGTAAACTTTATGTTAAGGTGTTTCACCTAGCTAATGTCAATCTTTCCAGTATTTGTTAATGTTTTGTTTATTTTTGCTGATATCTCCCATAATTGTTAAGGTTAATGCTGATATGTCCAGTATTTGTTACGGTTAATGTTTTTGTTTTGTGTGCGTGTGCTCTGCTAGCATTTCTGAACCTGTTCTGGATAAGGTTACTATTTTGCTCACCCATAAATCTGTATCTGATAATAGTTAAAGGTTAATGTTGTGTTTAGCCATAAATGTTTACTCATTAAGGTTAATGTTGTGTTTGGCTATAAATGTTTACTCGTAAAGGTTAATGTTGTGTTTACTTGTAACTGTTAATGCTAATGTTAACGTTTCCTCTTTCTTTTGATGACTCTGGTCTCAGCTTCCTTCTTACCCTCTTTTACCTCTAAACTGTTTGAAGACCGAACCGAAGAGTGTGTGTGTGTGTGTGTGTGTGTGTTGGGTGGGGGTGTGTGTGTGTTGGGTGGGGGGGTGTGTGTGTGTGTGTTGGGTGGGGGTGGTGTATGTGTGTGTGTGTGTGTGTTTGGTGGGGGTGTGTGTGTGTGTGTTGGGTGGGGGTGGGGGTGGGGTGTTTTCCTCCTCACATTAACTGTCTGGATAGTCTTTGCATGGTGAGCCCCTCAGTGTTGCCATGGAGATGGGGAATGAACACGCGGGAATTCTGAGTGATGTCTCTCGAGCATGTCAATCCTTAGGGCTCACTGAAACTGTGTGTGAAGTGAACATGTGTATTGTGTATTCTGACGTTCCTTTGGGTGTGTGTGTGTGTGTGTGTATTTCGCAGAGGCAGAGCCCTTTGATAACAGCTCGTACCGAAACCTTCAGCATCATCAGTACAACGAGTACACCTTCGCCGACATGGACGTGGAGATGAGCAAGTACCCGCCTGCCCCAACCATCGTCACGACGACCCTCGCCATGACGACCCTCGCCATATCCCTGAACACACACACACCCTGCCCCAACCATCGTCACGACGACCCTCGCCACATCCCTGAACACACACACACACCCTGCCCCAACCATCGTCACGACGACCCTCGCCATATCCCTAAACACACACACACACACCCTCACCCCCCCCCCCCCCCCCCCCCATCACACACAAACTCTGCTCCAACCATCGTCATGATGACCCTCGCCACATCACTAAACACACACACACACACACACACAAACTCTGTCCCAGCCATCTTCCGGATGATCCTCACCACTGAATACACACATACACACACACCCTGCCCAACCCTCACCTGGACACACACACACACACACACACACACATTCCCCTCACCCGGCTCCCTGATCCATGTGTGATGTCCTTATAAGTGTGGAGTCTGCAGTAGACCTAATAAATTACTTCTTATATTAAACCCTGAAGAGTTCAGTGATGGTGGTGGTGTATGTGTGTGTGTTTATGGGTGGAGTGTGTGTTTGAGTGGTGGTGTTGGTTTTTTAAAAGTGGTCCGAAAAAAACGTTAGTAACTGCTTCTAGAGGTCATTAGTCATTACAAGAGATGCACCGATGGCAATTTTCTAGGCCGATTCCGATTTTAGCTAATTTCGATTTAATTTCTTCTAACCACTTTACAGCACACACAAATAATTATATTCTTTCTTTTATTTTATATAATTTTAACATAGAAATGTTATCAACTTTTCAATAGTGGAATGGCTGTTAAAAAATGGAACAGGTGAACAGACGATTCTTCTTCCAGTCTGACTTCAGCTGCTGTATGAAACTATAATGCTTCCCAGTGAGGGACATTCACACATTTCTTAAAGGAAAATTCCGGTATTTAGCACTTTGAGTCCCTTTTCTGGTTTGTTTTGGATGAACTAGAGTGGTGAACACCGAAATTTTGACGATTGGTCCTGTCTTGACTTTTCTGACTCGTTTTGAATCGCCTTTGACTACTCAGAGTGACTGCCAACAGGCATGCTCAAACATGTCCTAAAACAACCCTTAACGTTCGTTTTCAAAACTGTGCAACTCACGGAGTGGTTAGTGGTGTTCGTTGATGTTCCAAAACAAGTAGCGTAGCGAAATACAGTTTCTGTCGTGTTTTATTTGGCATTTTGTAAAATCCCATTGATTTTTGTTGGAAGACTCATTGCACGTTGATATTACTGCGCCACCGTCTATGCTTCAGGTTCAAATAGGCCTATTGAGCGGAAGTTTATATGCGGTTGTGAGGTGTCTGAAAAAATAGTTCCACAATAGCAAATAAGATGTCTGGAAGTCATACATTGCGCCGATATATTTGTTTTTAATAATCAACGAACACCACTAACCACTCCGTGAGTTGCACAGTGCTAATAGTGATTAATTAGGTACTCAGCCATATGGATAAAAAAACAACGCTTCCGTGGAAAAACCTCTGCCTGTTAAAAGCAGGTGTAATCCGAATTCCGGTTAAATGCTTCAGAGACAGCTGAATCAGTATCAGGAACTTCAGTTTTCTTCATTGTAGGTTACCATGTCAAAAGCAACTTCAGAGACAGTTTTATTTATTGTAGGTTATAGTCAGGGGGCCAATATATTAAAACTTTGATATTAAAACTTTTGTCGGACACTTTTTGGTACAAGCGTACAACCTATCCAGTATTAATATTTAACCCCTCAACATGTGTTCTAGCCAGGTTGTCAGCTTAGAAAATTGTTTTTTTTGTCCATTAACATAATAACAATATTCTTAAAAGCGGATTTCCCCCCCCCAAAGTGCTTTCATTTAATTTTCTTCCATGTTACCTACTGTAATTTTGGGCAAATGTGCAATATAATCCCAATTTATGTGCAAGCATGATCATTAAAAAAGAACCATCAATAAATAGCACAAGAGTATCACACCACAAGGGGGCACTGTTGTGTCAGCACAGCTGTGATTTGGATAGAATAGCTGGACTTGGTGCTTCATCCTCACCATAGTTGTGGAGAAGATGAGGGCACTGCTGGAACACTTTCCTTTTTCCTATTCCAGTGTTACACGTCCAGTGATGGCATGAAATGCCAACAGTTTCCAGTTTGGGAACGTGCGCACATCCAAATTAAGGTGCAGGAGCCAAAAGTCCCAAGATCCCGTAAGAAAGAAGGTCCGCACACTTGCTCTCCGTTTATTTTCTTTTATTTGACTTCAATCCCCAGGATAATGAAATGCCAACAGACCATCCAGAATCTCATTTGACATTTTAATATCATGCACTTTATTGTAGCGTGGTTTCTTGGCAGTTCCTGCTTTCATCCAAATTTCTGGGCTCAGCAGGTTGCAAACACAAGATGCAACAACAGTACATCTGTGTCTCTGATACGGGCACTGAATGATGAGCCTCTCATACCCTTTAGTTGTGGCATCATGAGGTTGTGCCTTCATCTTCTCCACAACTTTGGTGAGGATGAAGTACCTAGTCCAGCTATTCTATCCTCAGCAGAACAGTTTGTCTGCAAACTGTCTGATCCAAAAACGACCAGCACTTCAATCCATGATGTTCGCTGTGCCCTGTTTCGGAAAGTGAAAGCCAATGTGGATACTTTACCACCAACTCAGGATGCCTTGTCTCTGCATCTCATGAGGGCCCACTATCAAACAAAGGTTTGGAAACAGTCACTAGTCACCACAGTTAAAGTATGTACAATTATAAGTATATACAGCGGGGGATGTATAAGTATAAGTATATAAGTATATGTACAAGTATAAGTATATACAGCGGGGAAAATAAGTGTTGAACACGTCAACATTTTTTTCAGTAAGTATACTTCCAATGAGGCTACTTTGCATGAAATTTTCACCAGACATTAGTATTAACTCAGATAATCCACCCATATCAAAAAATCCAAACATTAAAGTCCATAGGTAGAGTTATGTGTAATAAAGTGGAATGACACAGGAAAAAAGTATTGAACATTAATTGAAATTTCTTAAATACTTTGTGGAAAAGTCTTTAGGCATTCAAGGCATTTCCTGTATGACAAAACTAATCAGTCACAGTATTCTGAGTTTGGCCCATTCTTTTAAACAGATAGTCCTTTAATATTGAAGATTTCAGGGGTCCCTCTTGTGAATCATGATCTTTAGTTAACTTCCAAAACTGTTCAATTTAATTGAAGTCAGGACCTTGATTTCCTTTCTCTGAAACCAATTGAGAGTTTCCTTTGCTGAATGGTTTGGATCATTGTCCTGCTGGAAGGGTCTAGCCCAGGGTTTCCGGTGTCCGGTAACTACTGGACATTGGCCGGAAAAAAACAAAATCCGACAAAATTAAATCTCTCCGGTCAAATTGTCCGATTGAAATTGGCTAATAATCCCGTCCCCCTAACGCAATCTGAATTTGAGAATAATCTTTAAAATGTAAGACTATATTAAAGCAATACGTCCTCTGGCTATATTTTTAAATGTACCGTTTGAAAGCTATTTAACAACACGCATAACCTATGCTGCATTTTAAATAGGAAGCGCACGCTTAAAGCGTCCATGTTAAACAACGAACAAATGAGTGAGGCGGTTCGAACATGGCCAGGCCCAGGCAGACTAGCCTTAAAAGTTTTTTCAGAGGCCAGACGCGATGGATGATGATAAATTGGTAACGTCTGAACACACACAGCAAAAGGACTCCGCGGCGAATCCGCCGCGGAGGTATGACGGCTTCCGGAACGGACCCGCGAAACGGACACGTATCGGAGTCCAGATGCTCTCAGGAACGGATCCGTTACAAAGGCTCCGCACTGCATCCACTCCGCATCCGCGATTAAAACCTTACCTCAGCGGCGGGTCCGTTTGGGATCCGCAAATTCAAAGTCAAGTCAAAGTCAAAGTCAGCTTTATTGTCAATTTCTTCACATGTTCCAGACATACAAAGAGATCGAAATTACGTTTCTCTCTATCCCACGGTGAAGACAAGACATATTTTACCAATTTAAGTCCACAGACAAACATAACATTCAAGTAAACAAAAAAGTAAGTAAATAAGAGGGCACATATAATAATGAAAAAAATAAGAGCAGCAAAATTTGGTTTAAATTGTGCATAGACAGTCAATAAAATACTAGTGCAAAGTCAGGCCAATAAAAGGCTTGGGTAGTTCTGTTTGACCTAAGTAAGAAAGAAAGTGACATAGTGGTGCAAGTTATGTAAGAGCAGCAGAAGTGTTGTGTTTTCAGGACAACAACAACAAGTTGTAAAGTGTACAAGTGTGCAAGTGTGCAAGTGGAGTAGTGCACGCGGCCATTGTGGGTCCAATGTCCAGGATGTTATGTAGCTGAGGGTGGAGGGGGGAGAGGAGGGAGAGAGTTCAGCATCCTTACAGCTTGGTGTATGAAGCTGTTGGTGAGTCTGGTAGTGCGGGAGCGCAGGCTTCTGTACCTCTTCCCAGAGGGCAGTAGATCGAACAGATTGTGAGCGGGGTGACTTGCATCACTCACAATTTTGGTCGCCTTGCGGGTGAGGTGGGTGGTGTAAATGTCCTTCAGGGAGGGGAGTGAAGCACCAATAATCCTTCCAGCTGTGTTCACTATGCGCTGCAGGGCTTTCCTGTTGTATTCAGTGCAGCTTCCGCCCCACACAGCGATACAGCTGGAGAGGATGCTCTCAATGGTGCCTCGGTAGAATGTGGTCATGATGGCTGGTGGAGCACTTGCTCGCCTGAGTTTCCGCAGGAAGTACAGGCGGCGCTGAGCTCTCTTCGCCAGTGATGCAGTGTTGGTGGTCCAGGAGAGGTCTTCGCTGATGTGCACCCCCAGGAATTTGGTGCTGCTCGCTCTCTCCACCACAGCACCGTCGATGGTCAGTGGCAGGTGTTGGGTGTGACCTCTCCGGAAGTCAACAACAATCTCTTTGGTCTTGCTGACGTTCAGCAGGAGGTTGTTGTCCCTGCACCACGTGGTCAGATGGTCGACCTCCAACCTGTATTGAGTCTCGTCGCCCTTGGTGATGAGACCCACCAGAGTTGTGTCGTCAGCAAATTTCACTATGTGATTGTTGCTGTAGGTTGCAGTGCAGTCATGCGTCAGCAGGGTGAAGAGCAGCGGACTGAGCACGCAGCCTTGGGGGGCCCCTGTGCTCAGTGTGATGCTGCTTGAGGTATTGTTGCCAACACGTACTACTTGAGGCCTCTGACAGAGGAAGTCCAGTAGCCAGTTGCAGAGGTAGGTACTGAGTCCCAGTTTGTCCAGTTTGCAGATGAGTTGTTGTGGTATTATGGTGTTGAATGCAGAACTGAAGTCTATAAACAGCAATCTCACATATGAGTCTCTTTTTTCCAGGTGGGTGAGGGCTGGGTGGAGGGCAGAGCAGATTGCATCCTCTGTAGACCGCTTGGCTCGGTATGCAAACTGGAAGGGGTCCAGGGTGGGGGGGAGAATGGCTTTGATATGTGACATGACAAGCTGCTCAAAGCACTTCATGATGATGGGTGTCAGTGCCACAGGGCGGTAGTCATTGAAGCAGGATGGAGCAGTTTTATTCGGCACAGGTATGATGGTGGCAGCTTTGAAACATGATGGGACGATGGCTTGCTTCAGGGAAGTGTTAAAGATGTCTGTGAAGACATCCTTAAGCTCCCCTGCGCAGTCCTTCAGCGCACGACCTGGGATGTTGTCTGGACCTGTTGCCTTACGGGTGTTGATAGCAGCAAGTGTCCTCTTCACGCTGTCGGCAGAGAGGCACAGGGGCTGCTCATGTAGAGGGGGATGGGTCTTCTGTGGGCAGGTGCTGTTTTGTGCTTCAAAGCGAGCAAAGAAGCGGTTCAGGTTGTTGAGCAGAGGGATGTTGCTCTCACAGCTCTGTGGCGCGGGCTTGTAGTCCGTGAGGGCCTGAATGCCCTGCCATAGGCTTTGTGCGTTCCTGCTGTCTTTGAAGTGGGTGGTTATCTTGAGAGTGTATTCCTTTTTTGCTTCCTTGATGCCACGGGACAGGTTGGCTCTCGCTGTTCTCATGCCAGCTTCATCCCCAGCTCTGTAGGCTTTGTCTCTGGCCCTCAGCAGCCTGAGGACATCCCCTGTCAGCCATGGCTTCCAGCTGGCCCGAGTGATGATGTCTTTTGTGTGGGTCACATCATCGATGCACTTGGTGATGTAAGAGGTTACAGTGTCTGTATACTCTTCTATGTCTGTCCGGTTGTTGTAAGTGGCTGCCTGCTTAAACATTTCCCAGTCTGTTGTGTCAAAGCAGTCTTGAAGAGCATCGGAGGCTCCCTCAGGCCACACTTTTACCTGCTTACGAACCGGTTTGTTCGCTTTTACCCTTTGTCTGTATGCGGGCATTAGCATAACAGTTATGTGGTCTGAAAGTCCAATGTGGGGGAGGGGGGTGGCTTTGTATGCTCCTTTGTGTGTAGTGTAGACCAGGTCCAGGATGTTATCTCCTCTTGTTGGAAAATCAACATGCTGGTGTAGCTTTGGAAGTACAGTTTTAAGATCAGCATGGTTAAAATCTCCAGTGAAGATGGTGAAACCGTCTGGGTGTGCCGTCTGTTGTTCACTGACAGCCTGGTACAGTTCACTGAGAGCCGCGTTCTTATCGCTGTTGTTGTTGGTAGGCGGGATGTATACTGCGACTAGCAGAATCGCAGTAATTTCCCTTGGCAGGTAAAAAGGACGGCACTTTATGATCATAAACTCTGCCAGTGGTGAGCAGTGTTTGCATACTACTACAGTGTCCCGGCACCATTCGTCACGGATGTAAACACAGATTCCTCCTCCTCGTGATTTACCTCCCTTTACAATGGCCCTGTCTGCTCGATAGCATGCTAGCTGCTCCAGTTGTACAGCAGAGTCCGGAATGTTGTCATTTAACCAAATTGATACATACATCCGCCGCGGACCCGCAACGGACTCAAAGGCTCATCTGGCCCGGGTCCGTTTTGGACCCGTTTATCTCATTTTCAAAATTCCTTCTGTTCTTGCTGTAGGATAAAACTAGGCAACTATAGGATAAAAGTAAAACTATCACTAGGCCTAGCCTAGGCTACTACAGCAATATAGGCCTACGATTAATCTGCATTGCCTCGTATTTTTAACTTAACAATACTGTCAATAAACCTAACAGAAAAGGTTTAAGTCAATCAATTTACTGTACAAACGTGATCACTACTCAATGGAAATATAAAATGGACATTTATGGAAAGTTACAGGTTATAAGCTATTCTGTTTTTGTTAAGTAGCCTACATTGCCTAGGCTATTTTACATTCATTTTGTGGTCAAAACCTAATTTAGTGCTTTATAGGCCTAGGTCAGTGCAGACATGAAATATTTTATCTAATAGGCTACAACTTCAATGAAATACTGCGCTATGCACAGCTAAAATATCAGAAAATGAATAACTGGTGAATGACAAGAAGTTCAATAAAAAGATTGTTTAATGCTTATTTCTCCTATTACTCTATTTGTGTGGATGGAGGCGGAACACATCTCCTCGTTGCCCGATCCACCGCCGATTGAAACACTGATTGCGTGTTTGGTGACCTCAGTGTCCGTGGCAGACCGTGTCACCATGTTTTTCCTCACAGCACCTGTAATCAAACAGACAGATTTGTTTATGTTTATGGTATGTAGCATCTAAAGCCAAGTATGCCTACACAATACAATATATGAGATAGGTATTAAGGAGATTAAATTTAAAAAGAAACATGACTTACAAAGCTCCTCTATTCACTGCACGTTGAGGGCTGGTGTGGGGGTGGAGGGAGTTGAGGAGGGACTGCCGTTCCTGGCCCATAGTGAGGTTGGCGGTGTGCGAGAGGGGGAAAAAAATCGTATTAAATGGTAGTTATCTGTTAACCATGACTGATAATACACATGGGGCCTTTCTATTCACTAATATTTCAGAGATCAGTCAAATGTTAAATGCAGGTGCAGGTGCAGGGAGTTGAGGTGGTGAAGAGTGTTGCGGTCCTGCCCCATGGTGAGGTGCTAAGGGAGATAAATGGTTGTGATCTGTTAACCATGGTAGGCTGAGAGCTACAGGGCCAAACAATGGCAAACAAAAACAAATCTCTGGTCATGATGGACATGAATTTGTATGTTTCAATATTTTGGTATGCACTATCTATATCAACTCCATGAATGGATTGACATTGAAATCAATGTGTTTCAATACAATCTGATAATAATGAATGAACTTTTCAGGCAATATTGCATGAATGCAGATGTTTTAACTGACAAAATATTTGGCTGAGATTTTGAAAGTAATGGAAGTATGCAGAAAATCTGAGATGGTAATGCAGATGCAATCTGTTGATCTGAAATGGAGTGACTACTGCTGTGTTAATATAGATGGGGCCACTGTATTCAATATTATTTCAGAGATCAGTCTTTACCTTAACAGTTTTCTCCAGGTTGAGGGGTAGTGACTCGGCTGCCTGGCACTCGGCAACATGGTGGAGCTGGAGGAATAGATACAAAGAGAGGGGAATGTCTTTAGCACTAAGAATGTTAACCATATCTCTAATATTAATATTATGATTTAGTTATTTCAATGTTAAGAGATTATTACTTACTTTGCCAGTGCAATTGGCTTGGGCTTGAGGCTTCAACTGATATACCAGGCGAGTTGGAAGGTACCTCAGAGATGCAAAGTCACCATTTTCTGGCTCTTCACTGTCATCAGAGTCCCCGAAACGATGGCTGTTACATAACGATATCATTATGGTTATTGCAATCCCAAAATTTCCAAATATGCATATAGTACAACTACAAGCATCTCTGGTCTATTTTGGAATGCTACGGGAATGTGTTCACATTACTTTTTAACAACCCAGAAAGTATCTTACTTGATCAAGCAAACCCAACAGAGGCAATCGTAACGTTAGATGCTAGAATCCAGCCGATAAAAGTTGACGCTGCAGAACAAACAAAATAGAAGATGGGGACCAAGTTCCATAACGTTACAGTTAAGTTAATAAATCACAAACAGATGCCAATAGCTGTCTGAACCGACTTAAACAGTGATTAAAATGCCGAGGCTTTCATTACAAAGATGGCAGATAGACACTAAAGTTACGTATGAGACCAAACTTGGCAAAATGCAAACGTTAATGCACAGCTAGCTAGAGGCTAGGGCTAAACCATTATCAGTGAGTCAACATGCTAAAGTTGTAGTGCTAGGTAGCTATCATAGCAGACGAGTGCTTCACTGACTTCATTGACTGAAATACCAGTGCCAGTATCACCTTAATCAAGGTTTGCATCGCAAACGTGATTTCAATATATGTATAGCACTAATAGACATTAGCAATAACTGATGCAATTGCGCCTAGCAGCATGCTAGCTAGCAGCTATATGCCGCTATGGACAACAGCGACACATTAAAACAGACAAGACCAGACTAATGTTAAATAACAATGTGTGTTTTTTTTTAATCACACTACCATAACATATTCTGACGAAATTGCTATCCCATTTTAAATCAGATAGGCTACCCCAGATAGCAAACATACACTGGGATGGAACTGGGCCACACCTACCACAACGTCCGGCACGGATCTGCATAATGGACCTGATCTGGCGTCCAAACGCACATCGGTCCAAAATTGGTCTGGATCCGTTTGACGGATCTGGTACCAATAAGGGCTAAGACTGGCCCAGTTCCGTATGGTAGTCTGTGTTACTGACGTGTTCCAGATCTGTTTATCATATGCAATACGGGTCCGCTTATTGTGTGTGGTACGGACCCGTTTATCAGACATCAGCCGGCTTTATTTGACATGTGAAATGTGATTGGTAATTAGGGCTAATTATCCTGAAAAATCTGTTTGCTACACATTTGCTAACAGGTTCGTTATAGGTTCACCCATGCTAAAGTTCGTAACGTTTTCCCAACAGCTCAACTGATAAACATAAGCTAGGCTACAAACACAAGGGGGGTAAAAAAAACTTTACACATAAGTGTCTTATTATTTTTTTTATTCAACAACCTGGCTGTAGAAGTGCAATCCCAGACAAAGTTTAAGTCGTGTTAATTCCACTGTTCCCATCGATATTCAGGCTGTCTTCCTCAGTCATCTCCATGGTCAATCTGAAACAACAAAAAATAAACATGAGCCATTTATTCATTTTTGAAAATAGGTTAAGTCACAATTACACTCGTTTTTTTTATCATCAGTGATCCTGTTGGCGTTAGCTGTTACCAAAATAGGCTAGTTATTGTGATGGCTGTTTTGCTCAAGCTAAGCTAGTAGGCTAGCCTATATTGCTGGAAAATAATAGTATAACCTTACAGTAAAGTTATCAATAGCTCGTTTGCTTATTGTTGTCTCTGAATAAACCAACAGAGATAAAAAGCAGAAAAGCAGAGCCTACCTTGAAAAGTTGGGCTGTCCTAGTCCAGGCTGGCAAATCATGTCAAAAGATTGACAGTGAGCAAACCAAAGATCCTTGATTAACGTTACTGCTTGGACTTCTGCATGCGTGGCAAGAATATGGGGTTGTCTCATAGCACTGTTTGATCTGACACAAACAACAATTGACTACTTTTACCACTGCTAGGTAATAATAAAAATAATGAAACGAGCATATGATCAATATTGAGCCAACTATATCTTCTTTTCCAGCCATGGGAACATAGTGCACCCCCATGGTTTCTAAATTTGTGCCATTCCAAAATACCTTTTGTTTTCTTTAGCAGCCAGTTGACAATGAAGTAGGGAAAGGTCAATTTAGCAGAATCAGCACCTTAATTAATATCATTACCACCTGGGTCTGCTGTGAACAAATGGTCCTTCGGCTCATATCCGTATCACAGGTTTGGGCCAAATCTGTCATGAGCCCTCTCACTCCACCGGGTTACCACCTTAAGTGGTTTCCATTATCTTCCACTCTGCTCACCACTCTCTCTCTACTCAGCCTAACTAGCTCCACCTGTCCCTGCTCTGCTCTGCTCTAATTACTCTGCCAGCTGCGCTGCATTACCCACTAACCTCTCCCAGTATTTAAAGCCCTGTCTTTCAGCTCTCCTTTGTCAGATCGTCTGCAAAGCTCACACCCGGAACCTGTTTGCTCGCGCTTCTGGCTCACGCTTGTTTTGTGACCCCGGACCTGCCTGAATCTTGGATTCTCTTCTGCCCCAGAAAACCAGACCTGCTTTCTGCCGTAACGACTCCTGACTACTCTTCGATCCCGGTAACTCTGACCAGCCTTCTGCCTTGCTACTACGAATTTGGATCTCCCTTGAACTGTACTTCTGCCTCGTTTCATTCGCCCTGTTGTGTCTGTGTTCCCCCCCCAGGACTTCCGGACCACCCACCACCGGCGTCATAGGACGCATCGGTGCCACTGGGGGGGACACAGTCACAGCACATTGGACGGAACCCCTGTATCCCTGTTATTCCCCTGGAATAACCCCTGGAGCCTTCACTCACTCCCTACTTCCCTTTTCCCTGAAGTTTAATAAACTTTCTGGTGTGACGCAATTGTGGTCCTCTGGTCGTCTGTCTGAACCGTGACAGTACGATCTGACCATCATGGACTCAGCGCACACTTCCCCCGACATGGAAACCGACGAACCTGAGCAACCCACCGCCATGCAACGCCTGGAACACACTGAGAGAGGGCTAGCCCGCATGAGCGGCGACATCGCCTCCCTGCTTCAGGTCGGCCACCAACAGCATCAGCAGTTCCAGCAGCAGTTCCAGCAGCAGCAACAGCTCGCCATGATCATCCAACTCCTCACCAACCTTACCCCAGCCACTCCGCCCACCGGCCCAGTTCCAGGCAGTCTGCCCACCAGCCCTGCCCCCGAGTTACCTGCCCCGGTCATTGCAGCCGCTGCTCCGGAACCCAAGATTGGAAACCCCGAGCGGTTCAACGGCGATTCAACCCAGGTCCGGCCATTCCTGACTAGCTGCCGACTTCAGTTCTCCTTGCAGCCAAGGACCTTCGCCACGGAAGGGGCTAAAGTTGGGTATGCCATCACTCACCTGACGGGCCGAGCTCGACTCTGGGGAACAGCGGAGTTCGAACGTCAAACCCCCGCATGTGCAACCTTCGACCTGTTTGCTGAGGAGATGCTGAAGGTGTTTGACCTGGATTCACCAACCGCAGAGGCGTCTCGTGAACTGTTCAGTATTCGGCAAGGCAGACGTACAGTCGCAGACCATTCCATCGACTTCCGAACCCTGGCAAGACGAAGTTCTTGGAACACACCATCGTTGGTGGACGCGTTCTTCCATAGCTTGGCCGACTATATCAAGGACGAGTTGGTCTCCCATGAACTGCCTTCCACTCTCGATGAAGCCATCGCACTGACTGTCCGGATTGACAGAAGGATACAGACCCGTAGTCGTGAGAGGGGGCGCCAAGGTCCACCAACTACCGGCATTCGGGGAGATCCGACTGGGCTCCTGTCATCTACTGCCACTCACCCAAGTCAGCTTGACCAGTCTGAGCCCATGGAGATTGGGCGAGCCTCTCTCACTCCTGCAGAGCGCCAGCGCCGCTTCACCTCAAACCTCTGCCTCTATTGTGGAGGTGATGGACATCGTGTGGTAACCTGCCCTTTAAAAAGCCGAAGCTCACCGGGCATAGGGGGAGTCCGGTTGAGCTCAATGACCATCCAGTCCTCCGACCGCAAACCCCTGCTGCAAGTTCACCTCCGCCTCTCTGACTCAACTCACACCCTGGCTGCTCTGGTGGATTCTGGCGCCGAAGCCAACATAATGGACATCAAGCTGGCACGCCAACTGGGACTGGAGAACCACCGTTTGACACCTCCTATTCCTGCCCGGGCACTGGACGGACACTTACTCGGATCGGTCACTCATGTCACGGCCCCGGTCTCGATGGGTCTGTCCGGAAACCATCAAGAAACTATCCAGTTTCACCTGCTCCCCTCTCCAGGCCAACCCCTCATCCTGGGTTACCCATGGCTCCGCCGGCACAACCCTCAGCTCGACTGGGTGACCGGGGTGATCAGGGAGTGGGGAGAGGACTGCCACCGAACCTGCCTGCTTGCTGCCGCACTACCCCCTCGGCCAATACCCACTAACTCCGCTCCTGACCTCTCCAATGTCCCAGAATGCTACCATGGTCTCAGAGAAGTGTTTAACAAAGCAAGAGCCACATCTCTGCCCCCTCACCGACCGTACGACTGTGCCATCGACCTCCTCCCTGGAACAGCCCCTCCAAAGGGCCGTCTTTATTCGTTGTCTGCTCCTGAAAGAAAGTCCATGGAGGACTACATCAACGACTCTCTGTCCGCAGGATTAATCCGTCCATCTTCATCTCCTGCTGGTGCTGGCTTCTTCTTTGTGGGGAAGAAGGACGGATCTCTTCGCCCCTGCATCGACTACAGGGGACTCAACGACATCACAGTGAAGAACCGTTACCCTCTGCCTCTGCTCACCTCTGCCTTTGAGTTGCTCCAGGGAGCCACTGTTTTTACCAAGTTGGATCTCAGAAACGCTTACCACCTAGTGCGGATCCGGGAGGGAGATGAATGGAAAACCGCATTCAATACACCAACAGGCCACTACGAGTATCTGGTTATGCCTTTTGGCCTCACCAATGCTCCTGCTGTGTTCCAGGCTCTAGTGAATGATGTGCTGCGGGACATGTTAAACAAGTTTGTCTTCGTTTACCTGGATGACATCTTAATCTACTCCAGAAACCTGTCTGAACACACCCGCCATGTCCAGCAAGTCCTTCATCGTCTCCTGGAGAATTCCCTCTACGCCAAGGCAGAGAAATGTGAGTTTCACGTCAAGACAGTGGCCTTCCTGGGGTACATAGTGGCAGAGGGAAGTATCCAAATGGATCCTGCCAAAATATCAGCAGTCACTTCATGGCCAGTTCCGGAGAACAGAAAGAAGCTGCAACAGTTTCTGGGGTTTGCTAACTTCTATAGAAAGTTTATCCGGAACTACAGTACCATTGCTGCCCCTCTCACTGCTCTAACCAGCACCAAGCAACCCTTCACCTGGACCCCAGCAGCCGACAAAGCCTTCAGTACCCTCAAGGTAAGGTTCACCTCCGCTCCCATCCTCCAGATGCCTGATGTGGACCGGCAATTCATTGTGGAGGTGGACGCCTCGGATGTGGGAGTTGGTGCTGTGATTTCTCAGTGGGCTGCGGAGGATAGGAAGCTCCATCCCTGTGCCTTTTTCTCACGTCGGTTGTCCCCCTCTGAGTGCAATTACGACATAGGGAACCGAGAGCTGCTGGCTGTGAAGCTTGCCTTGGAGGAGTGGCGTCACTGGCTGGAGGGGTCCACCATTCCATTTCTCGTTTGGACCGATCATAAGAACTTGGAGTACATCCGCACGGCCAAACGGTTGAACTCCAGGCAGTCCCGCTGGGCCCTGTTCTTCACCAGGTTTAATTTCACTCTGTCATACCGGCCTGGATCACGCAACACCAAGCCAGACGCCCTCTCCCGTCAATTCCAGAAGGATGACACCCCCTCCAAGGATCCTGTGTCGATTCTGCCAAGTCCCTGCATCGTAGCAGCTCTGACCTGGGCTGTTGAGGAACAGGTGCTGGAAGCTCTCCGTAACCAGCCAGGTCCCAGCGCTTGCCCAGCTGACCGCCTTTTTGTCCCCGAAAACCTGAGGTCCCAGGTCATTCAGTGGGGACATGACTCCCGCCTAGCTTGTCACCCTGGCTCCACCCGCACTTACAACCTGCTCGCCCAGAGGTTCTGGTGGCCCTCTCTGAGAAGGGATGTACGGGAATTCGTCCAAGCCTGCCCCATCTGCAACCAACACAAGTCGTCCTGCCAGCCCCCAGCCGGATTGCTGCAGCCCCTGCCTGTGCCCAGACGTCCCTGGTCTCACATCGCCCTTGACTTTGTCACGGGGCTGCCCCCTTCAAGTGGCATGACCGTCATTCTCACCATAGTTGACCGATTCAGCAAGATGGCACACTTCGTTCCCCTCCCCAAGCTCCCAACCGCCAAGGAGACCGCCCAGGTGGTCCTGGAACACGTCTTCCGGATCCACGGACTGCCAAAGGATGTAGTTTCTGACCGTGGCCCACAATTCTCCTCCGCCTTTTGGAAGGAGTTCTGTCACCTGCTGGGAGCCACAGTCAGTCTGACTTCCGGATTCCATCCCCAATCCAATGGGCAGTCAGAGCGGGCAAATCAGGAGCTCGAGAAGGCACTGCGATGCATGACCTCACGCAACCCCCACTCCTGGTCGCAGCAATTGACATGGGTGGAGTACGCACACAATTCTCTGACCTGCTCTGCCATCGGTATGTCCCCCTTCCAATGTGTTTATGGATACCAGCCTCCTCTATTTGCCAGCCAGGAAGGGGAGGTTACTTGCCCATCTGCTCTTGCTTTTGCCCGTCGATGTCGCCGCACCTGGTCACAAGCCCGAGCCACACTCCTCAGATCCGTTGCCAGCTACACTACCGGGGCCAACCGTCGGAGAATTCCTGCTCCCACCTACCATGTTGGTCAAAGGGTGTGGTTGTCATCGAGGAACCTGCCACTCAGGGTGGAGTCGCAAAAGCTGGCACCTCGGTTCCTTGGCCCATTCCCTATCATAAGAGTGATTAGCCCAACTGCTGTCCGGCTCCAACTGCCTAATTCCATGAGGGTGCACCCCACTTTCCATGTGTCTAAGATTAAGCCCATTCATGAGAGTCCGCTGGTCCCTGCTGCGCCTTCTCCTCCTCCTCCACGGCTCGTCGATGGTGGTCTAGTTTACACTGTCCGCCGCCTGCTTCGGTCCAGACGGAGGGGTAGGGGTCTCCAGTACCTCATTGACTGGGAGGGCTATGGACCTGAGGAAAGGACCTGGGTGCCGGCTAGTCGGATTGTGGATCGGACTCTCATCACCGCCTTCCACCAACGGCATCCTGATCAACCTGCAATCCGTAGGGGCCGCCCCAGAGGGGTCCCTAACCGTCCTGCCCGCCCAGCTTCCCGTCCTGTGCCTGACCCTGTCTCGGGACCTGTCCCATCTCCCGACCACGATGGGGATGAGGATTCCTCCGAGGATGAGGACGTTCACTCGGACCGTTCGGAGGAGTTCTAGCCCTCCTCCGGCTCCCCTCCTCCCGCCCGGCGTGGTGTTGCTCTTGGGACTTCTGGGGCCGTCCCTTGGGGGGGGGGTTCTGTCATGAGCCCTCTCACTCCACCGGGTTACCACCTTAAGTGGTTTCCATTATCTTCCACTCTGCTCACCACTCTCTCTCTACTCAGCCTAACTAGCTCCACCTGTCCCTGCTCTGCTCTGCTCTAATTACTCTGCCAGCTGCGCTGCATTACCCACTAACCTCTCCCAGTATTTAAAGCCCTGTCTTTCAGCTCTCCTTTGTCAGATCGTCTGCAAAGCTCACACCCGGAACCTGTTTGCTCGCGCTTCTGGCTCACGCTTGTTTTGTGACCCCGGACCTGCCTGAATCTTGGATTCTCTTCTGCCCCAGAAAACCAGACCTGCTTTCTGCCGTAACGACTCCTGACTACTCTTCGATCCCGGTAACTCTGACCAGCCTTCTGCCTTGCTACTACGAATTTGGATCTCCCTTGAACTGTACTTCTGCCTCGTTTCATTCGCCCTGTTGTGTCTGTGTTCCCCCCCCAGGACTTCCGGACCACCCACCACCGGCGTCATAGGACGCATCGGTGCCACTGGGGGGGACACAGTCACAGCACATTGGACGGAACCCCTGTATCCCTGTTATTCCCCTGGAATAACCCCTGGAGCCTTCACTCACTCCCTACTTCCCTTTTCCCTGAAGTTTAATAAACTTTCTGGTGTGACGCAATTGTGGTCCTCTGGTCGTCTGTCTGAACCGTGACAAAATCGGTGTTTTGTATTTTAAACGCATCTCCTGACTTCCAGTTGAGTTGCGGAAATTGGACCTGGGACAAATCTGTAAACCGGTGATAAAACAGCATTGCCAGCAGAGCTGAAACCTGTATCAGGAGCAGACCTGGCCCACAGTCAGATACCGTATGTCCGCTACAGGCGGATCTAATGGCTTTTATGCGGATCCGGCCCAAAGGAAATTGCTATCTGGGACAGACTCATATGAGCATCACAGCTAACAATAACGTTAACTTGTTATTGTTGCCTGTTGCACAAAATGACAAACGTCTCTGGTTGCACTAACGTTAACGTTAGTCCTAATATCAAACAACGTCATTACAATCAATAAACATGATGATTATAAAACCACAAAGGCCAATGTTTAGCTATTGTGAATGTCGCAATATATTAATAAACATCACTTACTCGAGAGGGTTCAGCGCAACCGTGTCCCAGCAAAGAAAATATCCACTAGTATGACTCTTCTTGGCTCTTGGTGTACAGTCATGTTCAACCGTTACAGTAAAGGCGCGTCCACGCCCGCGGATCCGACATGGGTCCACTCAGGATCCGCTGTTTGACAGTAGAATTTACGGGGCCGCCTGGAGGCGGAGCTGATCCTCTGTGCGGCACCAAAACGAATGCGACAGTCACGCGGGTTTGGCGACTTGAAGGCGGATCCGCCTAGGAGTCTACTGCTGTGTGGGAAGCCTCAGATGTCCGGTCAACTCCACCACCACCAGATAAAAAGCAAAAGTGTCGGGCGTATCTGTCGGAATCATGAAGTTGGAAGTGGAGTTGCGGGGTTGCGGCCGCTCCAAGACACTGTCATTCTCCGTGTACACTGGACATGCAACTGTGTTCTGTACCCAAAGCATACAGTAGGCCTATGCTTTCTCTGTCTATGATCTGTAAGGTTAGGGCCTCCTCGACGAGGAGATTGCTGGTCCGCGGATAATTTCCGGCACAATTAAACGGTATCATTGAACCGCGGACCAAAAGAAAAATAAACTAAACATTTCCCAGAATAGGAAACATTTCTTTTATTTATTGTTATCAAATAAAGAGGCATAGCCTTAGGGGGTAGTGGTGTGAGCGCTCATTCTTGTGTGTGCGCATCTGTGCAAGTTAAACAGTGGAACCACTGGAGATAACGTGGGTAGCAGCGACAAACAACGTAGGCCTAGCCTGTTTAAAACAATGAACGAAGCGGACTCTTGCTGTCCAACATACATAGCCTACTGGCAAGATCTTGTTAGGTATGTTTACGTAAGTTAGGCTAATGAACATGTTGCATTTTATTCAGCCTGATTATGTCATTCTTTAAGCTACATAGCCTGTCTCCAGTTTTCCTCAACTTGACTAATTAAGAAGCGATAATAGGATATTTGACCGGCATATCATCAAAATGTCCGGAAAACGAAACCTCTGCCGGTCACTTTGACCGGCACCATTTTTTTCTAGCGGAAACTCTGGTCTAGCCATGTCTCATCCTCATCATCCTGGTGGATGTAAAGATTCTTCCAGAACAAAATGACTCCATTCATCATTCCTTCAACTGTATGAAGTCTGCTAGTACCATGAGATGAAAAACAGCCCCACACCATGATGCCACCACCTCCAAACCTCATTGTTGGTATGGTATTTTTAGGGTGATGCACAGTGCCATTTCTCCTCCAAATATGGTGTGTAGTATGACATCCGAAAAGTTCAATTTTGCTCTTGCCTGACCAGAATACATTCTCTCAGTATTTCATAGGATTGTCCAAATGTTGTGTTGCAAACTTTCAACGAGCTTTCACATGTTTTTCTTCAGCAATAGAGTCATGCGGGATGAGCGTGCATAGAGGCCATGGCGGTGAAGTGCATTACCTTTAGATTTTCTCTGTAACAATTGTACCTGCTGCCTCGAAATCTTTCTGGAGCTTTCTCCAAGTGGTCCTTAGCTCTTGGGCTACTCCTGGTCAGAAATCTTGCAAGGAGATCCTGTGCATGGCCAGTTGATGATGCAGTGATGCTCCTTCCACTTGCAGATAATGGCTCCAATACTGCTTGCTGGATGATTCTGAAAATTTGAAGTGCATCTGTAACCAGTTCCATTGATATGTTTTCCAACAATAAGGTTGCAAAGGTCTTGGGAGAGCTCTTTGCTTTTACCCATCATATAGCCCACCAGTATGTACTAACCCAGCTTATATCAATTTGCACAGATAGGAGGGATACTTTCTCTAACTTCTTATAGATTCCAGTTTGTTCCTTGCAAAAGTTTGTTCCTTAAAAAAAATGTATGGGAAAAGTGAAACCACCCCATTAATTAAGAGACAGGTCTTCCTGCTGAAAAACTGCTGGTTTCATCTCAAGCATGAACGTATTTTGCGTTTTTTTTATGTAGCCAACATTTTATGTAGTTGCCGACAAAAAAAAATGTGGTTATATTTCACAACTTTTGCGAAGTACTGGAAAAGGCTGGCAAGCAAGCTGCAGACAGATATTATAGGTAGGCTATAGACAGATATTTACTTAGGCTAGGCCAGCTACACATGTGGGAGAGATGCAAACAGATCCACTTCACGAGTATTTCCTCCTGATTGCGAAAAAAAATGTTTTTTTTCCTGTCGGTCCGTAGTTCCTTCATAAATTGCGCAGCAAACAGATGCACCGGTCCGCGCACAATTTGACCAGTAGTCTTCGTGTCCATAGTTTGTGAAATGATGCTGCATCCGAGCAAATAAGATTGTAAGCCCAACGCAACTCCAAAAAGGAGGACAAATGATCGTCCGGCTTGAGGCTGCGCCGGACATTTTCTCCCTCTTACTCTACCACTCATGGCTACCTGCTTATCTCTCAGGCCTCAGCTACGCCACGAAAACGTCAGGCACCACTAAACTTCCTCCAGTTGCCTTAGTCACTTATACAGTTGCGTTTAAAAAATACACGAAACCGGCTGAAGACATTTCACTCGCTCTGTCGCACTCGCTGGCGGGTCCATAGCCAATACCTCCTTTTCGAAAATTCAAGACATTCCAGACAATTTAAGACTTTTAGTTGTCTTTAGTTGAAAGTTGTATTTAAGACTTTTTAATGATCCGCGGGAACCCTGGATGGAGAGATCAGAGATATGGAGAGATCAGAGATGGAGAGATCAGAGATATGGAGAGATCAGAGATATGGAGAGATGGAGAGATCAGAGATGGAGAGATGGAGAGATCAGAGATATGGAGAGATCAGAGATATGGAGAGATGGAGAGATCAGAGATGGAGAGATCAGAGATATGGAGAGATGGAGAGATCAGAGATATGGAGAGATGGAGAGATCAGAGATATGGAGAGATGGAGAGATCAGAGATGGAGAGATCAGAGAGGGAGAGATCAGAGATATGGAGAGATCAGAGAGATGGAGAGATCAGAGATATGGAGAGATGGAGAGATCAGAGATGGAGAGGCACTGATATGTAGTCTCTGTTTACTTGTTTATTTGTATATATATATATATTTATACATAAATATTCATTACATGTTTACTTGTTTATTTGCATATATAAGTTTATACATAAATATTCATTACATGGCAGTGTCCTTGTAACATAACATATTGTAGCAAACCTATCTAAACTTAGCAAACCTAAATATCACAATAACCGTTGTTTGTCATCTAACAAACCTAGATTTGAACTTTGTACATATCTCTCCATGAGATACTGAAGCCCCATGTCATACACACCGTGAGTGTGTGTGTGTGTGTGTGTGTGTGTGTGAGAGAGCTCTTAATGTGCTAAGCTGCCTTCGTGAGAACTATAAAAACATCTGGTGTGTGTGAGTGAGTGTGTGCATCTGTGTGTGTGTGTGCATCTGTGTATGTGTGTGTGTGTGCATGTGTGTGTGTATCTGTGGGTGTGCATGTGTGTGCGTGTGTGTGTGTGTGTGTGTATCTGTGTGAGTGTGTGTGCATCTGTGTGTGTGTGTGTGTGCATGTGTGTGTGTGCGTGTGTGTGTGTGTGCATCTGTGTGTGTGTGCATCTGTGTGTGTGTGCGTGTGTGTGTGTGTGCATCTGTGTGTGTGTGCATCTGTGTGTGTGTGCGTGTGTGTGTGTGTGTGCGTGTGTGTGTGTGTGTGTGTGTGTGTGTGTGTTTATGCATGTTACCTGTCTGAAGGAATATGGATTGTGAGTTTATGCGAGTGAGTGTGTTTGTGTGTGTGTGTGTGTGTGAGCGTATATGAGTGTGAGTGTGTGTGTGTGTGTGAGAGAGAGAGAGTGTAGTTTCTTCAGTCATCTGCACTGACTGTTGAGGGATTTAGATTTTCTTTCTGCAAAGAGAAAGAGGGCGGTGTAAGAGTGGCTCACACACACACACCATACACACACACACACACAAACCATACACACACACACACACCATACACACACACACACACACACCATACACACACACCATACACACACACACACACACCATACACACACACACACACACCATACACACACCATACACACACACACACCATACACACACCATACACACACACACACACACACCATACACACACACACACACCATACACACACACACACCATACACACACACACACACACACCATACACACACACACACACCACACACACACATGCACACACACACACATGCACACACGCACACACACACACACACACACCATACACACACACACACACACACACACCATACACACACACACACACACACACTCAAACCATACACACACTCACACCATACACCCACATACACTCACACACACACACCATACACACACACACACTCACACCATACACACACACACACACACACACTCAAACCATACACACACTCACACCATACACCCACATACACTCACACGCACTCACACACGTGCGAACATGCACACACATACACACACTCACACCATACACCCACATACACTCACACACGTGCGAACATGCACACACATACACACACTCACACCATACACCCACATACACTCACACGCACTCACACACGTGCGAACATGCACACACATACACACACACACACACTCAAACCATACACACACTCACACCATACACCCACATACACTCACACGCACTCACACACGTGCGAACATGCACACACATACACACTCACACACCATACACACACACACACGTGTGCACATGCACTCACACACCATACACACACTCACACGTGCGAACATGCACACACATACACACTCACACCACACACACGTGTGCACATGCACACACACACACTCACACACGCACACCATACACACACTCACACCATACACACACAGACACACACACACACACACGTGTGCACATGCACACTCACACACACACATGTGTGCACATGCACACGCACACTCACACACACACACACTCAAACCATACACACACTCACACCATACACCCACATACATGCACACACCCACATACACTCACACACCATACACACACTCACACCATACACACACAGACACACACACACACGTGTGCACATGCACACACACACTCACACACACACACCATACACACACTCACACCATACACACACACGTGTGCACATGCACACGCACGCTCACACACACACACACTCACACCATACACCCACATACATGCACACACCCACATACACTCACACGCACTCACACACACACACACATGTGCGAACATGCACACACACACACACTCACACCATACACACACACACACACACACACACGTGTGCACATACACACACATGCACACGCACGCTCACACACACCCACACGCACTCACACACATTCACACACACACACACGTTTATATATGCACATGTTGTAGCCAGACACACTGATTGTGTTTAGGGGTTTACTAAAAAATTTATAGGTTAGTGTGTGTGTGTGTGTGTGTACCTCCATGTGTGTGTGTATCCAGCGCAGTGTGTGTGTGACGCGTGTGTAGACTCCAGGCTTGTTCCTGTGTGTGTGTGTGATATGTGTGTGTGTGTACCTCCATGTGTGAGTGTACCTCCATGTGTGAGTGTATCCAGCGGAGTGTGTGTGTGACGCATGTGTAGACTCCAGGCTTGTTCCTGTGTGTGTGTGTGATATGTGTGTGTGTGTGTGTGTATGTGTGTGTGTGTACCTCCATGTGTGAGTGTATCCAGCGGAGTGTGTGTGTGACGCGTGTGTAGACTCCAGGCTTGTTCCTGTGTGTGTGTGTGATATGTGTGTGTGTGTGTGTGTGTGTACCTCCATGTGTGAGTGTATCCAGCGGAGTGTGTGTGTGACGCGTGTGTAGACTCCAGGCTTGTTGCGGTCAGCGCATCCTTCTCCCCAGCTGACCACTCCCACCAGCTTCCACACAGAGTCCACGTCACATGCCAGGGGACCACCACTATCACCCTGCACACACACACATATATATATTACACACACACACACATATATATATTACACACACACACACACATATATATATTACACACACACACATATATATATTACAAACACACATATTATACACACACACACATATATATATTACACACACACACACATATATATATTACACACACACACACATATTATACACACACACATATATATTACACAAACACACACACACATATTATACACACACACACACACATATATTACACAAACACACACACACATATTATACACACACACAAACACACACACACATATTATACACACACACACACATATATATATATATTACACACACACACACATATATATTACACAAACACACACACACATATTATACACACACACACACGCACATAATATAAACACACACATACACTGTGAAAGTAGATTAGTGTTTAGCACCAGCAAAATAAAGACATAAAGAATAAAAACAACAGTGATGGGTCATGAAATGTTTAGTTGCAGATATATCACATAACACATGGTGAACGGTAACGTTACTCATTTCTGGAGAATAATGTCTCGTCATCTCATTTGCAAAAAATAGCCTGCTAATTTGCTTCCTTCACTGAGGTAACGTTAGCTTGAGGTTGGCATTGTTAGCCTGCTAATTTGCTCCCTTCACTGAGGTAACGTTAGCCTGAGGCTAGCAATGTTAGCCTGCTAATTTGCTCCCTTCACCGCTGAGGCTCGCATTGTTAGCCTGCTAATTTGCTCCCTTCCAGGGCTCTCAAGTTTTGAAGTTTGCAAGGAGTGAGACTTTGTTTCTCAGGGGGGAGGGGGCGTGGCATTGGCACGGTGCCACGCCCCCTCCCCCCTGATCGAAGTACATGAAAGTCCTACGTCTGCTTGAACGCCCCCTCCCCCCGATCAACAGACCCATGAGAGAGCACAAATTCCATTATTTCAAACACACTGTTTTATTTATTCTAGAACCCTATAGTAAATAATAATAACATAAATTATAATAATAATTTTACCCAAATGGGCCCATTGAACAGCAGTGGCTCATTCTGCTCTAAACAAACAGAAAACAACCAAATGAGAAAAAGCATATTTAGCCCCAAAATTGTCTCTTGAACAGTGGTGGTTCTGTCTGTGTGTGTGTGTGTGTGTGTGTTGTAAGTGTTTGTGGCAGATTTTGATGCCTTGATGACTGATACTGGGGGCTCCCATTTAAAGAACTGTGGTTCAATGTCAGCCATTTTCACAGTCATGAGGCCATCCTTAAAAATATTCTTGTTTGCAGTAACAGCCAAATTAAAAAAAAAAAAAATGGGTCGGTAGGTAGGTCAATATATTTTTTTTCAAGATTCAAAGTAAAAAAAAGTACAATTTTGGTCATGGTGATTACGTAGGTATGAATTTAAACAAATGTGCATATTGTGACGTAACTGACTGGGTCCTCAACCCGTGCCTTCAGGCGCATCACTGCAAACCTCAATCTGATGCAGGTTATGTAGACCAGCCTTTCTCAAACTTCTTTGACCTGAGGCCTAGTCATGGCAGACCTTGGGGTCATAGGGCTCATCTACACGTACCCAACCCCACTCCCTCCAAATCAAATTGTCATTATCATTATCACAATCATTATTATGCCTATATTGTTATACATGCACTTTCACTTAAATGTTTTGTGACATGCACATCAGAGGACTGCTTTACTAATGTAAGATATAATTAGTTTCATTGCTTTTGCATGGTTGCATGATGCTTGCATAAGAAAAGAAATACTTATCAAAACAGCAACAATTATATGGGTGCTATTGTTTTGGGATGTTTCCCTCATGCAAGCATCATACATTGGTAGGAAATGGAGAAAAAAACGTGTTTTAAGTGTCGTTAAACAATTAAATAGCATTCAACAGGTTGAAGTGGAGCTTTGATACCAACGTTATCGATTAGTTTCAGTTTCTCTCGCGCAGACGCCTGCATTGAATGAACACTCATAGGCTACCACCACTTTATTGTATGGCTCCATGTTTAATGACATCGATAGCAAAAACGTTTGTTTTCTTTTTTTGTCGGTCCGCGGTATCTTGATCAACTGCGCAGCAAATTATCAAACGAAGCACCGGGCCTAATTTCACTCCACGACTCCGCGGACCAGCAGTCCACGTTGCGGACCCACATCAAAACAAAACAATTTCCTGATTGGTTGAGAAATCCTATTTTCTGACTGGCCGATAGGTTAGTAACTGAACAGCAGCTCTCTGAGCTGAATGAGCGCACAGACAGCAACGTTGTGTGACACGTTTGTAAAATATAGCCCTTAGAAATTTCTGTGCGGGCAAGTTAATAATTTCTCGGAGTGAGAAATGCCATGTGTGGCGTGTGAGCGTGTGAAGTCATTGAAATGCGTGTGTCTCATGCTCAATGCGTGAGACTTGAGAGGTCTGCTCCCTTCACTGAGGTAACATTAGCCTGAGGCTAGCAATGTTAGCCTAGGATAGCTTTAGTGACAGTGCAGCAGGTTCATCATCACTAAATTGATCAAGTTCAGTTCAAAAAAGTAAATCCATGTCAGGTTTAACTGTCCTTGGTGGTCAAATGAGTTACCGTTTCATGCACTGTGCTTCTCCCCTAACGTTAGTTCCTCATCATTCTTGAGCTGTAAGGGCCAACGGTAGCCTAGCTAAAACCCAAATAAGTGCAAGATATGCCTGTCTATTTCAATGAAATCAGTACTCACGTAAATCAGTACTCACGTATCTCGCCAGCTTCTAATACAGACCCATGTAAACCATATTTATAACTTTTTGCTAGTGAAAGACTTGATGACCCATGTGAACCATATTTATAACTTTTTGCTAGTGAAAGACTTGATGACCCATGTGAACCACATTTATAACTTTTTGTTAGTGAAAGACTTGATGAAGTTTTTGCGCTCATTTCAGGTGCATTTGATTCGCAACGTGCACGTAAAAACATGGTTAGTAGAACTACAACGTGCACGAGGTACGTACAAACAGGAAAACGTGCACGTGAAAACATGGCGAGGTACGTACAAACAGGAAAACGTGCACGTGAAAACATGGCGAGGTACGTACAAACAGGAAAACTGAGAAATAAGCGCAGACTGCCTGATTAGTAGAACTACTAGGCCTACTCTGTATGTCACTGCTCAT
Source organism: Alosa sapidissima (assembly GCF_018492685.1). Classification (NCBI taxonomy): domain Eukaryota; kingdom Metazoa; phylum Chordata; class Actinopteri; order Clupeiformes; family Clupeidae; genus Alosa; species Alosa sapidissima. The sequence goes on along the minus strand of NC_055958.1, from coordinate 43,821,539 downwards.
TGACATCTTATTATCATGTATGATCGCTAAAGTTTGATTCTTTTTAATGTCACACACACACACACACACACCTGACAGGAGTCAGTTCCTCCATCCAGGTATCCAGCGCAGATCATTCCCGGAGAGATGATTCCTGGATACACACCTGGCTGAGTGCACACCTTAGAGGACATGAGAGGGACCCGAGCTCCCTGTAGAGACACACTGGGCTCACCTACACACACACACACACACGCACGCACGCATGCACACACACACACACACACACCTTAGAGAACATGAGAGGGACCCGAGCTCCCTGTAGAGACACACTGGGCTCCACCTACACACACACACACACACGCACACACACACAGACACACACACACACACACACACACACACACACCTTAGAGGACATGAAAGGGACCCAAGCTCCCTGCAGAGACACACTGGTCTCACCTACACACACACACACATACACACACACTACACACACACACACCTTCATACTCCTGGCTACCCCAGCCTGAGATCCAGCACATCCTCCCCTCCTGAAACTCCTCCCCAAAGCCAGGCAGACAGATGGGCTCCACCAATCCTGAGAGGGGAGAGAGAGGGAGAGAGAGAGAGAGAGAGGGAGGGGAGGGAGAGAGAGAGAGAGAGAGAGGGAGGGAGAGAGAGAGGGGGAGAGGGAGAAAGGAAGGGAGAGAGAGGGAGGGAGAGAGAGAGTGAGTGAGCAGTAGTGATGTAGTTATGACATCATTACATCATCCGCTGTCCCGTAGTTATGACATCATTACATCATCCGCTGTCCCTTAGTTATGAGGTAACTGAGGGCCATTGGGTGAGAGATGGGTGGGGCTTACCATTAAAAGTCAGTGGATTGGCTAGTTTCATCAGTGCGATGTCATAGTCCAGCCCTTTGGGGCGGTACCGGCTGTGGTAGATGATCTTCTCCACGGCAACGGACTGGGCTCCATTCACTGGTTGGTCGATGAGCCCCACATGCACCGCCCACAGGCGGGGATATGCAAATCTGAGGCACAGAAATCCACCAATCAGCACATCTGAGTCACAGCAATCTACCAATCAGTGTGTATGTGTGTGTGTGCATGTGTGTGTGCGTGAGCGTGCATGTGCGTGTGTGTGATGATGGAGCCTCCACACAGGTGTGTGTGAGTGCGTGTGTGTGTGTGTGTGTGTGTGTATGTGCATGTGCATGTGTGTGTGTGTGTGTGTTACCCGTAGACGCAGTGTGCGGCGGTGAGGACCCAGGTGTGTGTGATGATGGAGCCTCCACACAGATGCTCGCTGTGGAAGTGGAGGCTGACCTGCCATGGGAACTGCCCCTCCCCCGACACGTTCCCCCCCACGATACGGGCACCGAAACGAGGCCTGGAGCCACAGGCTACACACACACACACACACATACGGTACACACACACACACACACACACACACACACATACATGCACACGCACACACACACACACATGCACACATATACGGTACACACACACACACACATATACGGTACACACACACATATACGGTACACACACAAACACACACACATACACACATATACGGTACACACACACATATACGGTACACACACACATACACATATACGGTACACACACAAACACACACACATATACAGTACACACACTCACACACATATATGGTACACACACACATATACAGTACACATACACATATACGGTACACACAAATACACATACACAAATACGGTACATACACACACACATACACAAATACGGTACACACACACACACACACATACACATATACGGTACACACACACACATATATAGTACACACACACATACACATATACGGTACACACACAAACACACATACACACATATACGGTACACACACTCACACACATATACGGAACACACACACATATACAGTACACACACACACATATATACACACACAGATATACGGTACACACACACGCACACATACACACACACACATACACAAATACGGTACACACACACACACACACATATACGGTACACACACACGCACTCACACACACACATACACATATACGGTACACACACACACATATACGGTACACACTCACATATAAATATATTTATACAGTATATATACACATATGCCACAATTGGAAATTGTGTGTGTGTGTGTGCGTGTGCGTGCGTGGGTGAGAAAGACCCACCTTGGCATTGGAGTGTGACGACCATCCCTGATGGGCACTGTGTTCTGCTGCACAGACATCATTTGAAACAAAGCAAATGAAGAAGACAACATCAAAGACACGAGATAATTAGAAGACAGATTCAGCATGTGCACACGAGATAGAATAATTAGAAGACAGATTCAGCATGTGCACACGAGATAATTAGAAGACAGATTCAGCATGTGTACACGAGATAGAATAATTAGAAGACAGATTCAGCATGTGCACACGAGATAGAATAATTAGAAGACAGATTCAGGATGTGTACACGAGATAGAATAATTAGAAGACAGATTCAGCATGTGCACACGAGATAATTAGAAGACAGATTCAGCATGTGTACACGAGATAATTAGAAGACAGATTCAGCATGTGTACACGAGATAGAATAATTAGAAGACAGATTCAGCATGTGTACACGAGATAATTAGAAGACAGATTCAGCATGTGTACACGAGATAATTAGAAGACAGATTCAGCATGTGGACACGAGATAGAATAATTAGAAGACAGATTCAGCATGTGTACACGAGGTTGAATAATTAGAAGACAGATTCAGCATGTGTACACGAGATAGAATAATTAAAAGACAGATTCAGCATGTGTACATGAGATAGAATAATTAAAAGACAGATTCAGCATGTGTACACGAGATAGAATAATTAAAAGACAGATTCAGCATGTGTACATGAGATAGAATAATTAAAAGACAGATTCAGCATGTGTACACGAGGTAGAATAATTAGAAGACAGATTCAGCATGTGTACACGAGATAGAATAATTAAAAGACAGATTCAGCATGTGTACATGAGATAGAATAATTAGAAGACAGATTCAGCATGTGTACACGAGATAGAATAATTAAAAGACAGATTCAGCATGTGTACACGAGGTAGAATAATTAGAAGACAGATTCAGAATGTGTAACAGTGCAGTCAGCAGAAGGCATCTGAGAATAGTTTGGTTTTAAGTCTAGATTTAAAACTGGCTACAGTTGGGGCCTTTCTGATGTCCAGTGCTGAGCCGTGTTGCTGTATTGATAGTCTCAGGTGGCTCCAGAGCTGAGCCGTGTTGCTCCAGAGCTGAGCCGTGTTGCTGTATTGATAGTCTCAGGTGGCTCCAGAGCTGAGTCATGTTGCTGCCTCAGGACCACTATGTCAGGATTGTCTCGGAAGCGCAGCATCTGACTTGCTGGAGTTGCACAGGTAGGGAGGAGTATTGCTGTAGAGGTGGGTATTGGTAGTTGATCAGGTGTTGTAGAGGTGGGTATTGGTAGTTGATCAGGTGCTGTAGAGGTGGGTATTGGTAGTTGATCAGGTGCTGTAGAGGTGGGTATTGGTAGTAGATCAGGTGCTGTAGAGGTGGGTATTGGTGTAGAGGTGGGTATTGGTAGTTGATCAGGTGTTGTAGAGGTGGGTATTGGTGTAGAGGTCGGTATTGGTAGTTGATCAAGTGTTGTAGAGGTGGGTATTGGTGTAGAGGTGGGTATTGCTAGTTGATCAGGTGTTGTAGAGGTGGGTATTGGTGTAGAGGTGGGTATTGGTAGTTGATCAGGTGCTGTAGAGGTGGGGAGGAGTATTGGTGTAGAGGTGGGTATTGGTAGTTGATCAGGTGCTGTAGAGGTGGGTATTGGTAGTTGATCAGGTGTTGTAGAGGTGGGGAGGAGTATTGGTAGTTGATCAGGTGCTGTAGAGGTGGGGAGGAGTATTGGTAGTTGATCAGGTGCTGTAGAGGTGGGTATTGGTAGTTGATCAGGTGCTGTAGAGGTGGGTATTGGTAGTTGATCAAATGTTGTAGAGGTGGGTATTGGTAGTAGATCAGGTGCTGTAGAGGTGGGGAGGAGTATTGGTAGTAGATCAGGTGCTGTAGAGGTGGGTATTGGTAGTTGATCAGGTGTTGTAGATGTGGGTATTGGTAGTAGATCAGGTGCTGTAGAGGTGGGTATTGGTAGTTGATCAGGTGCTGTAGAGATGGGGAGGAGTATTGGTAGTTGATCAGGTGCTGTAGAGGTGGGTATTGTTAGTTGATCAGGTGTTGTAGAGGTGGGTATTGGTGTAGAGGTGGGTATTGGTAGTTGATCAGGTGGGGAAGGGCATTGGTACTGGTCTTGCAACCCTTCCTTTCTGATAGCACCTATTGGTACTGGTCTTTCTGATAGCACCTATTGGTACTGGTCTTTCTGATAGCACCTATGAAGGCTGCTGAGAGGCCTTATGCTCATTACATCCATTTGTTTGCTGACATTCTGGGGAGTTTGACGCCAGTGATTGGCTTTGAGTCATTTCAGCAGCATCCTTCTAATTGTGTCCAGTGGGCATGGCTGGGCATTGTTGAGCAGGTTGTCTATGTTTGTCCAAGGTCTTCATCTCAGTGGAGGCTACCCAGTGATTACCAGAGGGCCCCAGCAGGGAGCGCTGCCACGTTTCTGTTTCAGCTTGTGCAGAGTGTTTTGGTTCAGCCGAATTGTTGATGTCATCAACTTGTTCCGTCTGTATGGCTACTGATCAGAGGCTCGGCTCAAGATCGGCAGAAGAAATGTTGGATGCAGGAGAGAGAGGAAGCTTCCGTCTGCTGGGAGTGGACCACTGATGAACATTTCTATTCCAAGCTCATAAAGGGTCGAGAAAAGTTCCTTGAAATCTTCTTGGACATACTGTAACGATCCTGTGTTCCCTGTCCCTCCTTTGTTTACCTCCTGTGCTATGTGCTCCTGTGTTTACTTCCTGTCCCTGTGTTTTAGTTCCTGTCCCTGTGTTTTAGTTCCTGTCAGCCATGTGCTCCTGTGTTTACTTCCTGTCCCTGTGTTTTAGTTCCTGTCAGCCATGTGCTCCTGTGTTTACTTCCTGTCCCTGTGTTTTAGTTCCTGTCAGCCATGTGCTCCTTTGTTTGTCTTGCCATGTCTCAGTTCCCTGTGTCTCCGCCCCTCACCTGTTCCTCATTATTAGTCTGCTAGTTTAATTATGATTTCCAGCCCTGTGTTCACCTGTCTCTTGTTTCTTGTCCACTTGTGCCTTGTTAGCCTTGTTTAACCCCTGTGTATTTAAACCCTCTGTCTTCCCTCAGTCCCCTGTTGGTCATTGATGTGTTGTGGTTGTAGTGTGCATTAGCATTAAAGATTCCTGGTTTCAAGTTCAAGTGTTCCTCGTTCTCAACTTGCCCTGCGCCTCGGTCCAGCTCTCCATACTGCAACCCTGACACATACAGCTGTTCATTGTAAATGTCATTGGTTATTGGGATTTTAATCAGGCATGCTTAAAGTAATAGCACTCTTGACCACGTCTACTGTACTCAGGTGTGTGTGTGCATGTGTGTAAACATCTGAGTACTAATAACATCTCACCTGTCAGTACTAATAACATCTCAGTACTAATAACATCTCACCTGTCAGTACTAATAACATCTCAGTACTAATAACATCTCACCTGTCAGTACTAATCTGTCAGAACTAATAACATCTCACCTGTCAGTAGTAATAACATCTCACCTGTGTGCACCTGAGATAGCTGGAGTGTGTGTGTGTGCACCTGAGATAGCTGGACTGTGTGTGTGTGTGCACCTGAGATAGCTGGAGTGTGTGTTTGTGTGCACCTGAGATAGCTGGAGTTGTGTATTTTGACATGTTGAAGGTGTGTGTGTGTGTGAGTGTGTGCACCTGAGATAGCTGGAGTTGTGTATTTTGACGTGTTGAAGGAGGCCGGGTTCCGTCAGATTGATTGACACCAGGTTGCTTTGAAACTCCTCCTCCACGGCCTTCAGCGCCACAAAAGCAGAATCTATATAACTAACACACACACACACACACCACACATACACACCCACACACATACACTCACATGCACACACACACACACATGCACACACAGACGCACACACACACACACACACACACACACACACACACACATACATACAAGCACACACACACCCACACACACACATGCACGTATGCACACATACACACATATACATACACACACACACGCACACGCACACACACACACACATACATACAAGCACACACACACCCACACACACACATGCACGTATGCACACATACACACATATACATACACACACACACGCATATGCACATGCACACACACATATGCACATGCACACACACATATGCACATACACACACACACAGACACACACACACAGACCCACACACATACAAACATACACACACACACACACCCACACACACATGCACGTATGCACACATACACACATATACATACACACACACACACGCATATGCACATGCGCACACACACACACATACACACGCATGTGCAAAGAGACACACACAAACACACACACACACACACACACGCAGACACACACACACATACACACACATGTTACATCCTGCAATGCATCTGTTTATCTTGCCTCTTTTCTAGGCCTGGTCCCGTGTGCTAATAGATAAATAGATAGATAGATAGATAGATAGATAGATACTTTATTGAGAGTCCTGTGTGCTAATTGAGGGTCCCGTGGGCTAATTGAGGGTCGTGTGTGCTAATTGAGGGTCGTGTGTGCTAATTGAATCACATTGCAAGTAGACAAGTCTATCTATCCTATCCTATAGGCTATCCTACAGACTATCCTATCCTATAGACTATCCTATCCTATAGGCTATCCTATACTATAGACTATCCTATCCTATAGACCAGGGGTCCCCAACCTTTTATGTACCATGGACCGGTTTGATTCCCATTTTTTTTTTCACGGACCGGTGGGGTGGGGTGGGGTGGGGTGGGGGGGGGGTTCCATGTTCCATATGTGTTGTGCATGCATTACTTGAAAAGAACTAGCTCCAGTTATGTATGAACAGTGAAGGTAACGATCTCTTAAAAATGTGAAAAACGAAAAACTTGAAGCTACATCTATCATGTGTGAACATGCTTAACAAAATATGGTAACAAAACATGGGATCTAAATGTGCATTACGAATATAATCAGTGGGAGCCCTGTCCTTGTTTCCCTACAACAAGAAGCTTCCATCTGGGGGTGATGGAAGACAGTGACACCCTCAGTGTGTTTGAAATGTCCAGTCGATTGCGCAATTTGGTTGCAGTCATTGCCGAAAACCCGGCCTCGCATAGGTACGTGGTGGGAAATGGTAGCAACGTTTTCAGCGCTTTTACGGCTAACTCGGGATATTCTGCTTTGATTTTGATCCAAAAACCCGCCAGAGAGGTTTCCTCATACACACTCTTAAGACCACCGTCATTTGCAATTTCGATCAACTGCTCTTCCTCCTGCGCTGACAAGTTAGGACTATTCGGGATATTGACAAATGGGTTGCGGACCCACTCATTGGTTTGCCGTGGATCTTTGGAGGATGGGAAGTAACGCTCAAACTCATTTGAAAGCGCAACAAGGTGATCGCGCACCAGCTGTGAGAGAAAGGGCCCTGCCTCAGTCTCTCCCAAAACCCCCACTACTGTTTGGAACATATCAAATACACCCCGGTCCACTCGTCGTCCCCACAAATCAAGCTTGGCTTTAAATGCAGCGACTTTATCTGCCAGTTTAAAGACAGTCGTCATTCTCCCCTGGAGTGACAGGTTGAGGTCATTAAGCAACCCGAATATGTCACACAGGTAAGCGAGTTTTGACACCCAGCCCTCATCACTAAAATATGCAGCTAACGGTGACTTTTTTTCTGGAAGAAATCTCTGCAGTGGCTCTCGCAACTCAAACACTCTGGCCAGTGACCAGCAACCAACCAACTTGGATAGCGTACCACGGTGACCCATTCACCCTCTCTAACAACTGTGCCTCAATATCCTCTGACATGTCATCAATTCGCCTATGGACAGTGCTTGCAGAAAGCGGTACCTGAGCTATTTTTTTAGCTGCAGCCTCCCCAAGGAGTTCATTGCACATGTCTTTAGCAGCAGGCAGAATTAACTCTTCCCCAATAGTAAAGGGCTTCTTAGATATAGCAATCTGACTAGCCACTATGAGGCTTTTAGCGCAGCCACGTTCACCGATGTGGTTGCTTTAAGCACTATTTTTTTGTCCTTCTTGCTCGCGTTTCTTACGCTCAAAGAACTCAATGGGTTTGTCTTTAAGTGTAGGATGCTTGGACTCTAAATGACTCTAGATTCGTTTGACAACTTATCGCCAAATACCACACATAAAGGACTTGGTGCATGCGAGTCACCGGTCTCTGCGAAACCATATTTGAAATATGACTCGTCATATTTTGTATTGAATGACCCCTTCTTTTT